>NW_026919550.1:0-15642 GCF_032062105.1 Saccostrea cuccullata
TGTAGTAACCCATAATGCAATTCATTGAGCTGATTGGTCGATTTGTCAGTCACGTTGGTTCCTCACTTAACATGTAAATATATTCCGACATCACAGAAAATAGTTTCCTCGACCTGTTAAACATGGGGTCAAATATAATTCTTTTCATCATGTTCATTTAATCCAAATACCGTAATATATTCTTTTATCTGCTCTCAGATCATTCATTTTTTTATTGTTTGAAATAACGTGTAAAATTGTATCAAACAAATGACTTTCAGGTGTTTATCTCTTTTGTTCTTAGGATTCTGCTTCAGAAGATGGATTCACCTGTTCATTTCTTTCTATTGTGGGACTAAAGTGTATGCGTGATTCAAATCAATGGATCCTCCACTTAGTGGAACTTATTAGTTTAAGACAGACGCGAGCTTTGTGGAACCTGGATGTGATTACTGTGACCCCCCTTTCACTAGGAATATAAATTTTGTCACGTAGTGATTTTTGAGATTCGGTGGTTGGATCCGAATTTGCGTTTGTCTTTAAAATACAGAAAATAAATTTTTAATAAATTCTCTCAGAATCATAGTACTGGATTAAAATTTACATTTTTCAAAACTTCAATAAAACACATGAAACATATTCTAGAATAAGACAGAAGCGAGCTTTGTGGAACCTGGATGTGATTACTGTGACCCCCCTTTCACTAGGAATATAAATTTTGTCACGTAGTGATTTTTGAGATTCGGTGGTTGGATCCGAATTTGCGTTTGTCTTTAAAATACAGAAAATAAATTTTTAATAAATTCTCTCAGAATCATAGTACTGGATTAAAATTTACATTTTTCAAAACTTCAATAAAACACATGAAACATATTCTAGAATTTGAAATGTATTTGGTTGTAATAAAAGCAAACTCAATATGAATTCAACCTGATTTGAACCAAATATCAACGATTGTAAAACCGAAAACTTTCAACCAAATGACAACCTAATTTCAACCAAATATTCATCTTTTTTTCATTGTTGATATTTGACGTTGAAACAACGTTGAAGCTTCAACGTTGCGTCAACTTTCATTTGCAACCAAAAATCAACCTTAAATCAACCAAAAATTCAACCGAATTTCAACTTTTATTCAACGATGAAAATTGACGTTGATACAACGTTGATTCAACGTTGGTCATGATTCAACGTTGAAGAGCAACGTTGATTCAACATTGAAATGCCTGCTGGGAAAGGTCCTAGGACAGATCCTTGGGGAACACCTGCACTAGTTGTTCTAAGAGTTGATGTATATCCATCAAGGATAACCCTTTGTCGTCTGTTTACTAATTAATTTTTAACCCAATTTAAGATTTAATCTGATATTCCAATTTCGTTTAAATTCAATTCCTTCATGCTAGATCCTATCAAAAGCTTTAGAAATTTCACAAAACGCAAATCGTACATCCCGGCCTTTATCAAGATTGGATATAATAGAACTATTTTATAGATTTCCACCCACTGATTACTGGTTGAGACACCAGTTTGAAAAGCAGACTTGAACTTATATAATATATTATTTTCAAATATATAGTTGTGTAGATACTTAACAATACTTTTTTTTTCTAATAATTTGCAAACAACAGATGTTACTAATATTGATATATAGTTATTGACATCATCTGCATTTCCTTTGTATTTATAAACCTGGGCAACTTTCCAAATAAAAGGAAGTGTTCCATTGTTAAGTAATATGTTAAATAATTTTTTCAGTGGTTTGTAGATTGACTGTGCAGTATGTTTTAAAATCCGAGGTGAAACACCACCAGGACCTGATGGCTTACATACATGTATATTGTTTATTTGTAACTGTTCCAAGACTTCATTACATGTATCTGTACTTCTAAGGGGGAACCTTGTCCCTGGGGTGGTAAATCAGGTTCATTATTAATGCAGGAGATACCTCTAAAGAATTTGTTGATGGTATTGGCCTTGTTTATGGGATGAATCAGTGTTTGACCATCAACCTTAAGAGGAGGTGTTGGCTTAAATTTATTCTTGAATTTAGATAATGATTTCACAATTCTCCACCATTGACCGGGTGGTATTGTTTTATCTATCTGCTCTGTAATTCTTTTACTTATAATTTTTCCTAGAAATTCAGATTTCATGAATGACCTGATTGCGTAGGTATCAATACTTCTCCCAGTGAATTAGGATTTTTTGATTTTACAGCTTTACGATTGATTTGATTTCGCTTTCAATATTCTATAATACTATTCATAAATACGTTGTCCTTTCGTCGTATTATAATTACTTTTTAGAGATGTTTTTATCTATGCTTTGGGTTATTACTTCTGCAAAATTAGAGTACATTTTATCTATTTCATTAGTATTTAAAACCTCTGAATCCCATTTTATATTTGCTATATCATTGTTGAAGTTATTGTACATGTAATCAGCATTACTATAATCAAAAATTTATCTCTTGTGTGCATATTGTTTATATGTGTATATTTAATGTTTTATCCAGCAAGGGAACGTGAACTACAAAATGGGACAGAAACAAATGTACTAATCAACTAAAGTTGGATTGCTAGTAATAATTAAATCTATACAAGTACTCTCTGGTTTGGAAAAGTTAAAAATGTCTTACCTTTTTTGTACATAGTTATAACACGTATATAACCAAACCCCCTTAAAATTAGGATGTTCCGATAATTTTGAGTGTCAGTATATATACTTAAAACTGAATAATTAAATTAAACAAGAGGCCCAGGAACCATAACGCTCACGTGATCAAATCGGCTGAGAAAAAAGACAAATCAGATAATAACTGAAGGGGGAGGGGGTGAATTCTAATATTACTTGAGAATGCTTTCATATTAATACAGCATATGGCTTTGCTTTTCTTTATAAAAAGATTTTGAAAAAAATTTTCTTCCTATATATAACATTGTTTCCGTCCCTACCCCAAAGGGTCATGCTTTGAATAATTGAAATCTCCACTGCATGAGGATGGCTACTTGTCAATATGACTAAACAAAGCTTTTTTCTGTTCTTGGTATTTTTCCCTTTAACTCTTTGCAACTTACACAGGTGAGCTAAAAAGTAAAGATGAGTCATAATGATGCTTATTATTATGGAAATATGCAGACAATTCATTTCTCTTTTCTCTCGTAATGTAGTGATATCAAAGAAGAAACATGCGTTGCCAATTTTTCAATGTGCATCTTAGATTTAAAATTTTCCTACATCGATGTATTTATCTCTCACTAGGAATCCATATCCGAAGAACTCTCATTAGTTTAAGTGTTTTAACCTATGTGATATTTAAAAATCAAATTAATATCGTGATTAATAACGTATTATGTTCACATCAAATCACCACAATAACTGATGAAGTGCTCTGTTCACATATTTATGTCTTTTAGGATAATGTTCAGAACAATTATATAGTAGGAGTCAAAAAGGACTCAAGGAAGAAATTTCTTAATTTTAAACAGTGATAAAATAATTCTTTAGTCAATTTACATTATATTATAAATTATACTTTCTTTATAAATGTACAGAAATTGTAGACTTGATAGACCATTTCATGCATTTTCCTGTATTGTGGTTATACTGTTGCAGAATAGGTAACTAGTGTAAATAGTTATATTTTTATCCGTGTTTTCTGCATTGCGAATATAAAAACATTAGGTTTGACATTTTTAAATCAGAATACATTGAAATAAGATAAAGTATTTCAAGTTTTATATGTATCAAGTCTTCTCAATTTGTACAAAAAGTGACCATTGTAAAATGCATTGTAAAAACCATAACAGAAGTTTTGATTGCCGATAAAACATATTTTGTTGTTGATTTTTTGAAGACCTTATCATTCAATGCAAATTTTCTGCAACGTACGTCAATGTAAACTCTTACAAATTTCTATTTGTTTTACATTACATTTCGGAATATTTAAATCGAGTCACTAGCTTTATTGATGAGGTATTATGCTGACATATTTATGCCATTTAGGATACTGTTCAGAATACTGTAGGAATCAAAAATCAACAAAAGTATCTCTTCACTGGGACCTCTATCCGAAGAACTCAAGCACTTTAAGTGCTTTTGATGAATTTATTATTTTAAATCAGAGCAATCCCTTATGTTTTTTAAGGATATAATGTTCACATTTTGTTGAATGTATAATTTTAAATCAAAGCAATCCCTTATGTTTTTTCAAATATATAATGTTTACATTTTGATGAATTCATTATTTTAAATCAAAGCAATCCCTTATGTTTTTTAAGGATATAATGTTCACATTTTGTTGAATGTATAATTTTAAATCAAAGCAATCCCTTACGTTTTTTTTAAATATATAATGTTTACATTTTGATGAATTCATTATTTTAAATCAAAGCAATCCCTTATGTTTTTTTAAGTATATAATGTTTACATTTTGATGAATTCATTATTTTAAATCAAGGCAATCCCTTATGTTTTTTAAGCATATAATGTTCACATATTTATATAAATCAGGATACAGTATAGAATATTATATTGATTAAAACGGTAACATGAACAACTCAAATTTATATTTTCTGAATTTCAAACAGTGATAAAATGTTTCTTGAATTTATAAATTCTATACTTACAGTTTATAGAGATTCGTCAAACCACTAAATGTATTCTCCTGTATCGTGGTTATTCTGTTGTTGGATAGGTCTCTATTGTAAATGTAGAGAAAAAAGACGAAGATAAGAACATTGTTCTGGATAGAATATTCAATATCTATAACTACCTAGAGAAAATGAAAATATATTGAAAGTGGATTTAATTTCTAATAAATTTAATGAAAATGTTTTCTGTATCAATTTTTGTTTCTGCTTTTTTTAACAATTTTTTTTTCTTTATCAGTTTACTTTTCCTAAGGAATATGATTACATATTGAATGATATTGTTAAATCACAAGAAAACATTGAATTAGATAATGCAGTTCGTTTTGCATTGTATCAAGTCCTACAAATTTGTGGGGAATGTTATTATTGTTAAATGTATTGTTAATTGTTGTGGATTTTTTCAAATGATCTCATCGTACAATGCCTGCTTTTGGCATAGTAAGTACTTCAAGGTAAATCTTAACAATTACTTTATTTAAGTTATGAAGTGTATATTTGCATCTGCAGCTCTCCGTTTTCTTTCTTTCTTTTGAAATTTCCAGCAAAAGCAATGAAAATGTGTGTTTTTATACATTTTGAGGAAATATAGGCATCACATCTGGAAAGAAAGGTTTTTTTGTCCTCGGGTTTTTGCACAATACTTATGACTAACAGCTACAAAACTTTAAAAAGAAGAGTCTTGAAGATGCTTATTATTATGGAAATAAGCAGACAATTCATTTCTCCTTTCTACGGTAATGTAGAGATATAAAAGAATCATCATGTGTCGCAATCTTTCAAAGTGCATCTTGGATTTCAAATCATCCTACGTCTACGTCGTATTTATTTCTCAATAGGAATCCCAATCATAAGGAACTACATTCATGTAAAGTGTTTCAAAGTGTGTAATATTTTAAATCAAATCACTACCGTAAATGATGTATTATTATGTTCACATAACTATGGTATTTAGGATGCTGTTCAAAATAGTGTAGGAATCAAACCTTGCAATGAAGAAGAACTCAAACGAGAAACGTCTGAATTTTAAACAGTGATAAGATAATACTTTAATCGATTACCATTAAGTGAGAACTTCTATACTTACAGATACCATAGACGTGACAGACCACTAAATGCATTCTTCTGTATTATGGTTATTCTGTTGTCGGATAGGTATCTAGTGTAAATGTAGAGAAAGACAATGGTAATAACTGGATAACTAGATAAATACTGGAAAACATATTCAATATCTACCCATACAGAAACAAAATCATTTTGACTCTGTACAATTTGAGGAGTTCAGGTTTGTTTGCTAATTTCTAATTTTAGGAGTTTTTTTTTAATGGAATATCCTAGTGTGATTGTTTTCTTCTTTTATCTGTTTGATAAACAAACAGAATGATCAAGTACTTAACCCACACAATAAAGATGACAAATTCAAAGACTGAAATGTAATGATTGTGGATTTAATTTTAACAATATTAACGATAATTCTATCTCTATGTCTTTTAGTTCCTGCCATTTTTCTCATTTCTATTTTTTAAATTTAACAACATAAGGTGCGATATTTTTAGATCATCAGGATATATTAACTTTGATAGAGTAGTTCAAGGTTTGCACTGTATCAAGTCTTACCAATTTTAGAAAAAGTGTCCATTGTTTAATGCATTGACACATACGATGCATTTATCACATGACTGACCATTGATGCGACCAAACATAATACACTACAGAGTAGGGTATACTATATATGTATCTTAATAAGTATTTAATTGAAGTATGTAATAATAAAATGACTTCATAAAATAAGTTCAGTTATAAATAGTTCCCGTTTTTTACACTTCTATATTCCATTGATTTCTTCATAGTAAGACTTCACAGTGCTGCGTAAATTAAAGATTCAATGATGAAAGAAAGTCAAGCTTGATGTCTTATGATTTCTATTTTGTGTGGCATAGAGCTCAGGACATTATCTATTGAACAGCCCTCGTATCTCTCATTAGAAATCCTAATCATAAGGAACTACATTTACTTAAAGTGTTCTACCGTGTGTAATATTTTAAATCAAATCACTACTGTAAATGATGAAATATTATGTTCATTTATTTATGGTTTTTACAATACTGTTTAGAATAGTGTAGGAATCAAAACTTAAGATGAAGAACTCAAACGAGGAATGTCTGAATTTTAAACAGTGATAAGATAATACTTTAATCGATTACCATTAAGTGAGAACTTCTATACTTACAGATACCATAGACGTGACAGACCACTAAATGCATTCTCCTGTATTGTGGTTATTCTGTTGTCGGATAGGCTTCTAGTGTAAATGTAGAGAAAAAAGACAAAGGTGATAACTGGAAATATAGATATACACTGTATGAAATATTCAATATCTACCTGGAGAGAAACAGCATTATTTTGACTCTATATATTTTGAAAAGTTCAGATTTGTTTGCTAGATTCCCAATTTTAGCCCAGCAGGCACACAACATTGATTAAACTTTGAATCAACGTTGTTTTTCTATGTTAATTCAACATTGATTTTATGTTAGATTTTGAAAATATGTATCAACGATGAAGTCTTAACATTGAATCAACATTGAAAATCAAAGTTGATTATATGTTGAAAAACAGTTGATTTAACATTTATTCAATTATTTATCTGGGAAAGGGGGTGTCAAATTGTAATAATATACTTACTTGAAATTTAAAGCGTTTTATTGCACGGTTGCTAAGATGTCTTCATAATTGTTGAAAGGATAGCGACCCTCTGATAAGACTTTCAAAGTACAAAATAGTAATACCACTCACAGTTTTCTTACTCAGTTTCCTGAGACAATTAAATTAGATCAAATATATGACATGTATGATGGAAACATTACTTTCTATTTCTTTTGCAAATTTCTTTGTAATTGTTTTATTATATTTAACAATAAAACATTTAAATCCAACATCAAATGCGGGCGCGGTATAAATTGAATAAGTTGTATCTTTTTAAGTATCATTTTGAAAATGGTTTAATAGTTCAAGTACTTAATACAGTTTTTTAATTAGAATGACTTTTTTTCACATGAAGAAATATTTAGAAGAAAGATAACTCCTCATCACAGATATGTTTTTTTCTTACAATCACATACAACATTGTGATTTTCTGGTTTAGGAAACATCGCTACATGATGTTTTCTTACATGATTTAAGTAGGTATAATAGTAAGTATTATTTTCATATGCACCTCATATATTATATTTAATGTTGAGGTAATAAATCGTTACTCTTTCTATTCTCTGTGTTCGATTTCTCCATTTCATGATCTGCACATAAAAATCATTCCTGAAAAAATTAGCAGCGCTTTATACTTCAGACTATTTTCCATGTGGCTCTAATGTTATTGTTGTTTATGAAAATCAATATTACAAATTCAAAACTTTTTAACGTGAAATTTATAGCAGAGGGTCGGACCCCTTAAATGAAATCATACAGTTGTGGCAACGCACTTTGAAAAAAATTACGCACTTTGAAAAAATTTCTCAAAGTGCGTAAAATTTTTTCAAAGTGCGTAAAATTTTCGACACACTCAACGCACTTTGAAATTTTTTTTCAAAGTGCGTTAAGAATGCACATAAACATTTTTTACCATGGAGGCATTTAACGCACTTTGAAAAAAAGATATGTATGAAAATAAAAATTCTAGACTTAGATTTTAGTAATAGAGGAAATCAAATTGTAATAATTATATCTTTCGAAAAACTTTTTAAAATTTACATGAAGTCATTTAACCTCATTGAGAACAAGGAGAAGACGAGTAGAAGGTCTCTCATGCATCCCGACTCTTTTTTTCTTAAACATTGAACATAGCCGTCGGTAGCAAATTGAAAGCTGACCCCACAGGTAAGCCCCAATTTTTAATGCATACATGTATATATTATGTATATCTTTGCAAAACCCTTGTGTGCCTAATCCCCCCCTCCCCCTTTCCGGTACTGATGCCTATGCTACACCCAAATATATGTGTTTACATTATAACTGGTATGACGTTGAAAACTTTCAATAAATTTAAGTTTACATAAAATGCATGAAAAAAATTAAGTACAGTAAAGCATTTAAGCGAGAAAGAATTTTCAAAGTATGGAAAAATCAATCGCTCACTTTCACATCCTGAAGTGACCTCTTCACAGAAGAATTATCAAACAGGTTCAATTATTTATCATACCTAAGATTTGCAGGAATATTGACAAATCCATACACAGTTTTTCAAAGTGCGTTAATATGGTCCATATTAACGCACTTTGAAAAGAAATTTTATTTTTTTCAAAGTGCGTTGACTTGGTCCCAAAATTTAACGCACTTTGAAAAAAATTTTCAAAGTGCGTAATTTTTCAAAGTGCGTTGTAACATACGGTATATCACTATATGAAAAAAATTATATATTGTAAACAGTAAGTGTTTAATTTCTTATCAATAGTTAATTGTGTTACAATAATTTTCACCAAAATACATTTTATAAATTAAACATGTTAAAAACCCAAGCATTTACAAACGTGTTGTATTTTCATATGTGGTTATGAAACAGTCCCGAACATGAAACCATTCCAGGGTAAGATGCAAATCTTATACGGTACAACTTTTGATGCACCAGATATGCATTTTGACAAATATGTCTCTTCAATGATACTAGTACTCTGACATGCTGAAATGTTTTCTTTAAAGAGTATTTTTTTAAATTAAATCTTGGTGTTGAGTCCTGAGGGTTGTGTTATGCTGTCTTTTTTAATATTTTCCGGATGTCCTACTGCGTATGCTCTTTATTTGTACTTTGGCAAATTCAAACTGAATTCATATTTATCATTGAAAAAATGTGTAAAATTTCTATATTTACCATCATTGTTAGTTATAATTGTTAGATAAATGGTAGTGCGACCAAGTCCGACCTCGTTATGGTCCGACAGAGTTATAGTCCGACACTATCATAGTCCAAATTATCAAATAGGATTGGCCCGCTCAGCGAAGATCCGACGTTGAATCAATGTTGGCAATTCAACTCAACTTGAATTCAATGTTGATTCAACGTTAAATTTTCAACGTTGAAAAGTCAACGTTGAATCAATGTTGTTTCTAGATTTATCAACGTCTAAACCCTACTTCAACTAATATTCAACGTTTAAACAACGTTGTGTGCCTGCTGGGAGGTTCTTTTCAATGGAAAAACTTAGTGTGGCTGTCATCTTCTTTCATCTCTTTGATAAAAAATGGATAAAAGACTTTACCCACACAAAAAGACGACCATCACAAATACTAATACTTGGGGATTAAATTTTTAACAATATTTACGATAACGTTATCTGTATGCCCTTTTTTCCTGCACATTTTCTCATATCTATTTTCTTATCAGTTTTATTCTGCATTACGAATTTGCTAACATAAAGTATGACATTTTAGATTTCAAAAAAATACATTGAATTAGATAATGTAGTTCAAATTTTGCATTGTGTCAAGTCTACCTTATTTGTTGCTGACTTTAACCATTGTTAAATACATTGTGAAAACATAGCGAAACTTTCCATTTCCTATGACTTGATGTTGATTATTTGATGATGACATTGGACAGCCATGTTTTTGAGGTATTAAGATTTTCAGGGAAAAGCTTAACAATTGATTTTTTTATGTTATAAAAAAAATGGAATTATTAATAGTGAAATAAATAAATCAAACTGAATAACTGAATTGAAAAAAGTAAAGAAGAGTCTTGAAGATGCTTATTATTATGGAAATAAGCAGACAATTCATTTCTCCTTTCAATGGTAATGTAGAGATATAAAAGAATCATCATGTGTCGCAATCTTTCAAAGTGCATCTTGGATTTCAAATCATCCTACGTCTACATCAGTATTTATTTCTCAATAGGAATCCCTATCATAAGGAACTACATTCATGTAAAGTGTTTCAAAGTGTGTAATATTTTAAATCAAATCACTACCTTAAATGATGTATTATTATGTTCACATAATTATGGTTTTTAGGATACTGTTCAGAATACCGAAGAAATCAAAACGTACAAAGAAGAACTCAAACGAGAAATGTCTGAATTTTAAACAGTGATAAGATAATTTTTTAAATCGATTCACATTCAGTGAGAACTTCTATACTTTTTTCATCTATTTTATGCATATAAAATTAGATGACTTTATTTTACGGGAAAAGGTATTAATTTTTTGGTCGGAATCAGCCTGCGGCCTTGGGTATATATATAAGTCGGAAAACTCGGGATCAACATTCTTTTCATCAACTTGCTTGATACAGAGTAGGTTAAATATTTCTTTGTCAAGTTTTTTTTATAATATTTGTAAGAAAATTTTTGCATCAGTCTTAAATATATTTAAATTTTGGTTAATGGGTAATAAAGATTGTATGTTCTTGATACCATTTTAATCCAGCATATATATTTTCTATGGATGGTGCTGGATTTACAGCCCGATTAAATGTGACACGACAGCCATTTTGAATATATTGTTTCTAATTTTGCCCGTAGCAAATTCATCAAAAAAGGTTGTATTTGGTGAATTACAATTCATTATTTTTTTTTTTTTTTGTTTGTTATTTACTCTAACGAGCGGAAATGCCTCCCAAAATTAAGACTAAGAGGAATTGCATACTTAGAGACAACGAGGGGAACGTATCAAGGTCACAGAGGTCAGGACAATAGCGACCAGCGGTAGCGATAGCAGTTGACGATAATCATACAGTTCAAGAACCAGGTCCTTCAGGAAGCATCGCCACCTAAGAGAATGTAGATGGTGCCAGAAAATCAAACTTTCTCCACTGGCCCCAGCACCTGTGCCTGCTTTGGGCATTGAATCTCAATCAGGTACAAGCATTAGTCATGAGAATCAATATGTAGATAGCATTCATTCACTATTGGCTAGCAATGTCTCTAACTCGATGAAGTCTAAAATCATCAGTTCAGCATACATAGAGATAAGTTTGTTGCTAGATAACACTTCCCTGACAGAATTTTCAGAGAAAAAAAAATATTTTTTAATGAATAAGGGGAGTTGGTCACAAGAGAGGTTGTTAAGCCTAGCAATAAGATTCAAAATATCAGTAGATGGACGGATGCATTCTTAGTTTACGCTAGCATTTATGCTTCAGCCCACCCAGAATCTTATCAAGGTTTGTTGAAATATTTACATGACATAAGACTCGGGGCATCAAGATGTGGGGAGGGGGATTTCAGATGGAAGAAATTTGACGAGCAGTTTCGACTTCGCTGCAGTATCGATCCCACCATAGATTGGTCTAAAGTAGACTATGAATTATGGTTTATGTTTATGTCATTATCCCCACAATCTAAAATAACAATTCAACCAAACAGCCCAGGCTACAACAAGTGCTCTAATTTCAACTTCAAGGGTCATTGTGACAGACCTTCTTGCCAGTACATGCATAAGTGCATTCAATGTTCTGGGAGTCATCGACAATATTTGTGCCCTCAATCGAATTATGTTGGGATGTCCACAAGTAACCCAAGGGGACCACTGTAGGGGGCAACCCCAAATTAGACCCATTATGTCACACCCAACCCAAACCCCAAGATCACAAGGTATATGGGCCCAAGTTTAAATTCCTCTATTAATGTTGAAAAGTTAAATGGATATTTGCAGCCATATCCAGATAAATATGCTGCTAATTATATGCAAGAATGGGTTTTCAAAGGGTTTTGGAATGAATTTAACAGTCCCAAGCAGGTGTCATGTGTTTTTAAAATCTTAAGTCTGCAAGTGAACACCATGATGAGTTGATGAATAAAATAAGTAAGGAAATAAAGCTTGGCCGAATCATGGGTCCTTTTATTAACTTCCAATTTCCAATCTCCACATTACTCAGTTGGCATTGTCCCTAAATCTGATGGAGGGTGGCAAATGATTACCCATTTATCCTATCCTAGTTCCAAAGGGATCAACAATTTTATAGACCCAGATTTATGTACAGTGCAGTATACATCTTTTGATGTTGTAGTCAATATGATTGCAAAGGGAAGGGGCGCATTGATAGGTAAGATGAATATTAAAAGTGCTTTTCGTTTAGTTCCAATTAATCCAGGAGATTTCGACTTGTTAAGTTTCTCTGTAGGTGGATTATATTACATAGATAAATGCCTTCCCATGGGTTGTTCCATTAGTTGCAGAATTTGGGAAACATTTGCAACTTTTCTACACTGGCTTACTCAGTTCAAGTCTGGATTGAATACATTAGATCATGATTTAGACGATTTTATTTTTGCAGGTAGGTCTGGTAGTAATGAATGTGAAATTCTAATGTCTACTTTTAGTAACTTTGCAGGGGATTTAGGGGTACCACTAGCCCATGAGAAAACTTCTGCTTTATGACAAAGTCATAAATCCTGAAGAGTCTGATCGAAAAATTTTTAGATAGGAAAAAAGTTACACTGCAAGAAATGCAGTCTTTAGTTGGAATGCTCAATTTTTCTCAAAGGCAATCGGATCTAGTAGAGCTTTTATTCGAAGAATGTATGATGCATTTAGTGGAGTTTTCAAGCCACATCATCATATAAGATTATCAGTCGGAATTAAAAGTGACCTTAGAATGTGGCTGGTGTTCTTGAACCATTTCAATGGGGTAGCATGTTTTCCTAATACTGTATGGGAAGATTCTAGCATTTTACAGTTATTTACAGATAGTGCAAGTTCAGGTCATTTAGGTTGTGGGGGTTACTTTAGTGGAAGTTTGTTTTTTCTCCAATGGCCAAAACACTGGAACAACCAAGAAATTTTGAGAGACATGACTTTTCTTGAGCTCATACCAGTAGTTTTAGCAATAGAGAAATGGGGACCTAGGTTGTTACATAAAAAGTTCAGTTTCATGTTGATAACCTTTCATTAGTTAGTATCATCAATACCCAATCTTCCAAGTCTAAAAGAGTTATGGAATTGATAATACATTTGGTTCTTAGACTGATGATCAACAATGTTATATTTAGGGCAAATCACATTGGTAGCTTGGATAACAAAATTGCAGATTCTATTTCTCGCAAACAGTGGTTCCACTTCAAGACGTTGGCACCAGAGGCAAGCACCACACCAGACCCTCTTCCAGTAGAATTAGTCAACATGATTTACAGATTCAAATAATAAATTGCTAGATGCCTCAATCTCTGAAAAACACTAAGACAGCATAGGAAACAGGGCAAAATTCATTTTATAAATTCCAGAAAGAATTTGGGTACGAAAGTTCATGGCCCCCACCTCTTAGGGATGTTGTTCACTTTGTTGCTTATCTGTCACTTAAGAAGTGTTCCTATGCTACGGCTAAATCTTATCTATCTTCTATTAGTTTTCAATGCAAAATCCACAATTGGGTTGATGAAACAAAGAACTTTCTGGTTGTAAAGTTTCTTGAGGGTATGAGAAGAACTGGTAGGTTTGCAGATGCAAGGCAACCTATAACCTTGCAGTAGCTTACTAAAGTTGTTAGGGTTTTACCGAGCATTTGTAGCGATAGTTATGAAACAACATTGTTCAAAGCTGCTTACATATGAACCTTCTTTGGTTTTCTCAGAATAGAGGAATTCACAAGTAGATTTAACCAGCCATGGTGTAACAGAAAGATCAAGCAACTGTCAAGACGAAAACGAAGAGCTTACAACACATATAAAAGATCAGGCAAGGATAAGGATCGACAGAGATACAGGCGCCTGCAGAAATCAACCCAACATGAATGCAAAAGTGCCTATAACTCGTACGTATCAGACACGGTGCAGGAGGATTCCAACAGTAAGAAACTCTACTCCTTCATTAAGGGTAAGAAGTGTGACAGTGCTGGGATCGCTCCACTTCGATCTGACGGGAACCTTCATGGAGATCCACAAACAAAAGCCCCTCCCTAACGAACAATTTTCTTAGTGTTCACCACAGAGGATACATCCCAGCACCCAGGCACGAGTCTCCACCCACGGCACCTAACATCAGAGTCACAGAGAAGGGCGTATTGAAGCTTCTGCAGGGACTCAACCCCAATAAGGCGACTGGACCGGATGAAATCTCCACTAGATTTTTAAAAGAGATGGCTCACCCTGTTACACCAGCACTCACCAAGATTTTCCAGGCATCCATTGACCAAGGTCAAACACCTGAGGACTGGAAAACCGCGAATGTCTCGCCTATATTCAAGAAGGGTGATAAGAGCAAGCCTGCAAACTATCGTCCTGTGTCCCTGACCTCTGTGTGTTGCAAGGTAGCAGAGCACATCATCCACAGCCACCTGATGAATTTCTTCGAGCATCACAGTATCCTAACCGACTACCAGCATGGGTTCAGGAAGAAGCGATCCTGTGAGTCCCAACTAATAACAACAATCCAGGACCTCGCCATCAGTATTGAAAACAATACCCAGGTCGATGCAGTGCTACTGGACTTTTCCAAAGCGTTTGACAAGGTCCCACATGAGAGATTGCTAGCCAAACTAGACGACTACGGGGTACGAGGCAGCTTACTCAATTGGATCAGGAGTTTCTTGTCCGGACGAACACAAAGGTATTCTGTCGAGGGCCATTTTTCACCAACCGCAACGGAACATCTGGAGTGCCCCAAGGAACAGTCCTCGGCCCACTGCTATTCCTGACATACATAAATGATCTACCCTCTAGAGTGAAGTCCAAGGCCAGGTTATTCGCGGACGACTGCCTTTTGTATAGGACCATCACTACAGAGGCAGATGCCAAACAACTCCAGATGGACCTTAACAACCTCCAAGATTGGGAAATGGATTGGCTACTGCATTTCAACCCAGACAAGTGCGAAGTTATCCGTATCACCACCAAACGGAAGCAACACATAACCCCATATTACATCCATGGGAAGGAGCTAGCCACTACCACCAAGGCCAAGTACCTAGGGGTCAACATCTCCAACAACCTATCGTGGAACCATCATATTGATAGTGTATGTAAGAAGGCAAACAACACCACTGCCTTTTTAAGGAGGAACCTCTCGCCCTGTTCCAGCAACATCAAGGA
>NW_026919551.1:0-16059 GCF_032062105.1 Saccostrea cuccullata
ACATTGTAACAAGTCTTACATATTTTAAAACTTATACAGGTACTCGTATTACCCTACTGAAATTTCAGATTATTAAACTTAAAAATAAAAAAAAACATCAATCCTTACCGTCTATTTCAACACAACCAATCGCTGGAACACATAATGTTTCAGGACAGGTGCACATATTCTGACACCCCTTACCATAACTAGGGTATCGACAAAGTTTTGAACAGTTTTGACCAAAATGACCAAGCTCACATTCTAAAATCAAAATCTTTATACTGTAAGTACCAATGCACCTGATACAATTTACAATGAAGATAAAGCAGAAAGCAGATCTTAAGCTTTTTCGGCTACGTTAAAGTGTGTTAAGGAGGCTGGAGGGTCAACAATTTAATCCCAAATTAACCACCAGATTTAACTTATTTTTTCTAGATACGGTATATTTTGCTGTCAACTATCATTTGGCAAAGAAAAAATTCATATATTTTAGTTTTAAAATTTTATCATTTTGTAAATCTTTATATGGAGCTCTCCTTTTAAAGGAGATTGAAATAGTCTAAAAATGGCTGCCACCCCCTAGCCTCGTTAATATTGTTATTGACTAATGTAGTTTCGATTTTTCAATAAAAAGATTGGAGCAATCAATTCCCTAACCTTTGCAAGAGTGTTCCTTTTCATTCCAGTAGTATCCAATACAACACGTTCTTTCACCTCTATATAATGTGAGTTTTGAGGAAAAAGTATTTAATAAGTTGATTCCCTAAAAATCATACCAATGCTTAAATATTTGCCAAAGGCCTTTACATTTTTATTTTGAATTTCATATGTAGAAATTAGCCGTACTTACCTGTAACAATTAGGATTTCCACTATGTATGAGTAATGATGCCACATGTAATAAGACTGTCTTTTTCAAGATGACCATGTTTACTGTGTCCAATGCTGTGAAACAGAATTATTCAGTTAGTAGTTATATTATGGTATATCCTTCTTGTGTTATTATATCAATATACACATAAACATGTCCATAAGCGTTTTAAATGGAATTATGCCTACTTTTTGTACGATCACGTGATAATGCATTTTTTTTAATCGTGTCCTGATTTAGAATTATGCAAACTTTATTAGAAAAAAGTTATATGAAAGTCTTTAGAAATAAATTCTGAAGAAAAAGTAATTTTTATTTGTGAGAATGCACTAGAAATATCTTCTTTGCTTATAATTATAGTTCATATCAAATGTTTGTATTATACAATCACTATACAGCTATCTACAGCATCTTAAACTTCCAGATATATGCAGATATGTTAGAAGTCTTTTCCAACATGCGTAACTGTGATTTTCATTTTTATAGAGTATACTGTTAACTTTTCGTTCTGCAAATTAATACGAAAAATATTTCATTATAAAACAATTGAAAATAACAAATAGTGTGGTCTATCCGAATACTTCAAATTTATGAACATAGAAACCTAAGAACACAATACCTGGATAATCTGTAGGGTGTTTCAAGTACCTAGGAGGAGTAAATATTTCCTGTGGATATGACACTCCTGTAAGCTTTACCTATCGATATGGAAAACGATTATAAATAAATATAATTTATAATAAAAAATAAAGGCCCAAAATTTAGTATGAAGTATATCAGTCAAATTCAAAAGTGTGGTGATCCAGAAAGTAAGATAACAGCTTCATGCAATTGATCTACATTTATACACAGTTGACTATATCATAAAACAATTTTGATTGAAATTTATAAGAAGACTTAGTGTAAGCCTTCTATAAAAGGAGAAAAAAGTCGTGTTTATAATTGAGTTAGTAAAAGCAGGATTAAACAGCTTTGAATACAGATAACCAAAGAATTAAATACTTCAGTTTGAAAACCACCGCCTAAATTGTAGAGATTGTAATTTCCTGGTCTACTTTGCCCTCTTTTCTTCCCTTCTTTTGATACATAAACCAATGTGGCGCTCTGGAGAGACACCTACCAGGCTTAAACCTTAAATCGTGTAATTTATAGAGGAATAGATGTGGCAATCTATCAGGTACAGGTGATGATATAACTTATCTAATTGTTAGTATAAAAAAAAGTTTCTTTTTTATGAAATTCTTTATACACTTTAATGGTAAAAGAGAGTATTGAATCATACATTTAATGAAAGCCATTCGTTTTTTGGAACACAAGATGTAATGGCAATGATTCATTGCTCCAATATTTCTTTTTTTAAATATATTTAAAATGCATGCATCAACAGCGCTATTATATTTCAATCATAGCAGTCATATTCTAAGAATACCCTTGTTGTTTTTAGTTTTAATATTTTTCGCCCTGTTGTACAAGTTTATTTACGTCCTTATTTAATTTAATGAAAACACGTGAAGAGTACAATGTGTATTTATGATTATCAATAAGTAATTGATATGGAATCTTTCTTGAGGATCAAACATTTGAAAATCCTTAGGCTCTGAAAAATATTAGATCGACTTTCATTTAGGGGCTTCAATACCGCATAGAAAATGTATAAATCCAAGTCTTTAAAGTATCCAAAATGCAAATGCATTCAATTTTCATTGTTAATTTTAAGCATAGAGGTGTTGTCAAGTTGGAGTCAGAATTGTTCAAGGTAAGATTTTTATTTTATTTATTTATTTTTTTTTTTTATTACTTAGGTCAGTCAACAATTTATTGAAAAATATCACATAAATCACGCATAATAGTACCAACAGTAAATATTGGTTATGGCAAACCCACTGGGACTTATGAAACTTCTTCGCTGTATCCCTACTTATTCGTTATATCCGATAAATCAAAGTATAAGGATTTTTTTTATATAGTTGGGGATCCAAAATAACTTCATTATATCCGATAACTGGCAATATCCTTGTTCGTATTAAAATAATAATTATAATAAATTATAATTTACTGTATAACGATTTTCAATACATTTTTGATTTTTTCTTAAATTTTCAGCAAAGAAGATCCGAATAAATGCTGCATGGGTTATTTGTATGATTCCTATTTCAACAGATGTTTGAGTGAGTCAATAAATGAACTTTTAACCATTTTAGATTATCTTCAAATACAAACATGTACACTGCAATATAATGTTAAGTAATTGTTACACTGCATATAATATAATATATGATATAATATAGTAATAGTTACATTCGGGGAACGCTTCAGAATGTCCAGATGGGTACTACGGTACAAATTGTTCAGTGGTCTGTCCATATCCCTACTTTGGAGAGCTCTGCAGATATAAATGTAACTGCACGTCAGCTTATTGTCATCCGACCAAAGGATGCTATCCCGAAGGCTCAGGTAAGCATAAGAAGAGTATTGAAATAAAATAATAGCTGACATAGTGATTTATTTTTAAGAATTTCTAGGTTATTAAAAATTGTAAATATATAACGGTTCCCACTTTCTTACTTTTTTCCAAAACACTTGAACGGCATATTTTTTGTCAATTTACAAACAAATGAAAGAAAATAGAAATATTGATTTTGCTGCATTTTTTTCTTTCATAACCGAAAATCTCGGGATATATAGTTTTTCTACTGTCTGTCTGTCTATCTATCTATCAGCCAATTACTTTTTTTTCTGTTTGTCCGCAAGAACTCTAATATTATCGATAGCATTTGAGTAGATGGAGCCATATATTTTTTAAATGATAGTTTTATTTCTCATGAAAAGAAATTTCTATGGGTACCACTGAATTCGACCTCTTTACCTTGACTAAAGATTTTGACCGACTTTCACAAAAAATACCATAAATTTTAAACCGTTGGTACTACGGCTTTCATACTTAAGATGTGTATTCATTGTAGTGCATATGTAAAACACTTCAATGGGTATAAATAAGTTTGACCTTGACCTCAGAGTTTGACTAACACTTAAAGAACTTAAACCCTTGACAATAACTTTGGAACTGTTAAAATTAGGTCTCTCATATTACACCTATGTATTCCTACTGACAAGGCCTTCAATTGGATACCATACATTTTAACCTTTCGATCTTGACATTGGAGGTAAACTTGCTTTAGAAAAACTTAAAGCCCTGCCATACATTAATAAAACTAATATTGTTACAGTATCTATGCTGATTTGTATGTTTCCTTTTATTATTGATTTAATGCCAGTAATCCTTATCCTGATGCTATTGTATAATTAGATCAATGCTATAGGAAGTTTTGCAACCTCTATTGAAATAAAGACCACTACATAGAAAATAATTATTTCATTGGTGAACGTTATTTCAATAGTAGTTCAACCTTTGTTTGGTTTGAAATGCATTCTCACCCACTATTGAAACAATTATTTCAATAGCGGTCGTTATTTCAATTTTGACTGCATTACGAAAGTATCATCATGCCACGTACCGGAATTGATTTACTGAATTTCAGTATTGCCTTTTCAAGTAATTAAAGTTCCTTATCTATAATCTAATTATATTTATCTTCATAGTAATAATTTAAACAATTCAGCAAGTTTTTATTTCCTGTTTTTATCCTTTTTAATCTCAATATATTAAAGAAAAAAAATCATTGAAACTCAGATGTTTGTAGGATGATGCTGATTTTAAATTTATTTTAAGATCTATTTCTTGCTTGCTGGTGCTGATGGTTATGAGGTTTTACAAAAGCTTATCCCGAAGCCAAATAGTTGCTGATGTCTACTTTGCTGAATTTGAGCGGATTCCCTTTACTGTAATCTGCCATTTGGGGGGCGTCGATGTATCAGGAAAACCTTGTTTGTACACAAATGATAGTACATTTTCTACCATTAAAATATTTTTAACAATTCTTTTCAGCAAGAAGAAGAGTCAACACTGGGTAAACTCTATTGTACAATATTTCATAAATAGATTTCTTGTTCTTATATTCTGTACTTATAATGCTCTTTTTATGAAGGGTTATTCTTTTTTATATTTATTTTCTACAGAAACAATGGTTCAATGTGTTACACTAATTACTGGTATCAAACTGACAGTAATGAATGTGTTGGTAATTGATTGGATAAATCATATATCTTTAATTTACTCAAAACATGAAATATGTTTCTTTTTTTAAATATTTAAACGTATAATACATGCACTTTTTTGTACCTATCCTGCGTTAAATGCGACCGTGTATTGCTTTATTTGATTTACAATGGCGAGTTTCAAAAGCTTTCAATTCTAATGTAGAGTGCAACCAAGGATATTTTGGTTCCAACTGTACGGAGTGTGTCCATATCCAACATACGGAGAAGTTTGCGCTCAAAAATGCAACTGTTCTGTAGACAACTGTCACTACGCTACAGGATGCAATATGCGACAAACTGAAACTAATGGTAAGAATAAAGTCAATATACTAATGTCCTTGTTATATGATGTAGAAAATAATTTATACATGTGTATCAAAATTAGCAGATAATATTTATAGATAAACCTTATAGTCATTATAGTCAATGCAATTAGAAATAGTAAATTGATTTTCAAATCATAAATTAACAAAAACATGCAAAATCATTAATCCTTGAAAAGCTTTCAAATTCAGAAGCGGCCAAATTAAAGAGAAGCTACCATTTTTGCAAAGAAGTTTAAGATGGTTAAAACAACGGTTATTTGAATTTTTTATTAGAGTAAATATTTTTATTACAAACTTGCATGTTAATCGGGGAATTTTAACCTTACCAAAAATGTTAGAATTAGAAAAACAGTATCATAACAAATGAATATAATATTTTTTTATTGTATGAATACATTCATTACATTCAATAATTTATTGTACGGTAGGATTTGTTTTATTTTTATTTCGTAATAAATATTGCAAAATCAGAGAACTTTCAAAACATGTGATTAAGACGTAAGTTGTCTACAAAACACTATAGCTAAGACATCACAAATATGAATAAAAAACAAATAAAATATCACTGAATTGTTCAAGAAAGGTTAAGCATTTACATACGACGTATAAATTATTTTACACTTTCCAGCTCATAGTTTAAAAACACCAAAGTATTTTTATTGCAAAAGTAATAAAATCTGCATTTCAGCAAAGATTTACAAGTATACGTGCAGCTGATTTGCAGATTTTTTTTTTTTTTTTGCACAAACTACCGTGTATGAATCAGACATGCCTGTTATATTTAAAAATTAAAACCAAAAGTATAGCAATTATCTAACATAAAAATAAACTCCAAAGGTATGGAATTATCTTCTTGCAGGTACAACGTCTCGCAGTGAGAATCTTAACAAGTTTAACCGGAAACGATTTAACCTTCGCATAGGTGTGCTGGCCTTTGGTGGTATTCTTCTTGTTTACTGTTCTGCTCTTCCTTTTGATTGAATTGCATCGAAGGACAAGACAAAGTGTCGTTGAACAACAAATATGTACTGAAAATGCACCAGCGTATGAGGAAATTCAATTTAATGAAGAGCATCCGTGTTAAAATATAATGTGACCCATGCAGAAAATCGCAAGAAAGGAAGAGAGAATTTGAATTTGTAAATAAAGATACGCGAGATGTCGAGAAAAAAGGTTAAAGAGATGACTTGAAAAGAATTATAGTAACTGACTCCAGTTATTGGACAATACATTTAAGAAAGTCGTGCACAAAAATGTTATTTTGAAAATAATTTTTAAGAAATGGAACAGTTATTTTACTACTGATTTGTAAGTAATCCAGTGTCCAAAAAGTACTAAACAGACAAAACTATCTATGTTTCAGCTATTTTTAATGATTTAATGAAATCATACTAATGCTTGAAAAAAAAACAAAACAAGTGTTCCAAACAAGCTGCGTTGGGTACAACAATAGAAGGGATAGATTATTATCTTTTTCTATTTTATTTTACAATATGATTTAAATCCATTGACATATATGTTTGAATATGTATCTTTAAAAAAAAATCAAAAGAATATTGTACTTAGTAGAGATAATGTATCAATTCATACTCAATAGAGTGCATACCAAACTTTGTTGGTGATGATGTGATTTTTTTTTATTTGAGGACGTAAACAACACTTAAGAAACAAAATGATTCTGAGTATGGTACAAATTTTTGGTAGTTGGGCCTGATTTTGAGACATTGCTTTTAAAAGATTTTTTCTACCACTGAATTTAATTGCAATTGGAAGCCATTATTATTTACCTTTTTATAATATTTTTTTTTTCACAAACCTTACCAGTAAGACTATGCGGATTATAAAGCGTAAACCGACCCAAACCAGATTATACTCGATAATTTGACCAATAATCAGATTCATTCCTTAAATAATATTGAGTTCATTTAATTTAGGAGTACACTTAAAGAAAAGAAGTTTGGCTGATTCAAAAGAGAGAATTTTAAAAATTCTTGCTTTTTTTCTTGCCGGTTGTATTTGTTGTGCATTGAATCTAACAATATACAAATATTTTCTTTAGTTTGTTTTTAAAGAAATTTGTGTAGAAAATGAAGAGAACCAGTAACTGTTCAAAACGTGCGAAGTATCAAACAATTCTTGCCCCATTAATTGAATGATTTTTAAAAATTGTAAGGCGATTTATTCCCATTCGAGAATTTTTACTCTTATACAGACGTCACAATAAACAGGTAAAGGGCTCTATTGATATCCAGAGCATTGAGAGGTAGGAAATCTTTATTTTTGTCAACATGAATCGTGACAGGGGGGGGGGGGGGGGTCAATCTCATGAATCATATACGACTATGCACAAAATGAATGAGGAAGTGTACATGGAAATAACAATATTTATTATCACGTACTCGTAATGGACACCAGATAAAAAAAAGGTTTTTGATACCAGATTATATATGATTTAAAATACCATGTTAACTTTATAATATTAAAATCGTGCACCAGGACAAATTTATGTTTAGGAAGTTTTTTTTAATAAAAAAAATACAGCAGTTGGTGCTTACACCTGTTGGATGATAAAAAAGAGAAATGATCAGACTATATTCCTTTTTTGGAAATTTCCTTTGCATTATATACAAATACTGTAATTCGTTGTTTTGAACTGAACTAAATTTTATGAAGGCAGTTCATGAATTGAACATTAATATTTTAATAAAGGAAGTTATTGTTTTTTTTTTTTGTTTTTTTTTTTTTTTGTCGAACACCCTTTAAATAAATTCTTTGAAGTTAAATTTAATATACATGTACCAATGTTCGAAATGTCAATGAGAAACGGTTTTCCACTTGTTTGGTAAAACTTAGAAACATGGTGTCTTATCTCTCCTAAAATGGAATATATCCGACATATACTATTTTTCATCTGTCTTTGGGATATTGGAGGACAGAGTCACGGTGGAAGGTAAGATATCATTTTGATGGGAGTATTTATTCAACATTTTGAAATTCTATAAATAATATGCATCGATTGTTGTTCATAGTAAAAATGGTCCGAAAATATCCTGCACTGTCTTTTGGTACGAGCATAGATATGGTTATTGTTTAGGTAAGTAAATGGTGATCTTTTAAGAGATTGATTTTTTTACATTGAAAACAATAACATAATAATCAAATGAGCTCATTACTAAAACGAAAAAAAAAATCAAAATATTTAGACTGGTGCTACTGTCAGAGTTTGACAGATGTTCGTTCATATCCAGACTGTGGAGAGTTCTGCAAACATGTATGTAACTGCTTGTCAGCCGCTTGTCACAAAACGGTCGGATGTTTTCCAAAGAGCCCAGGTAAGCAGTCACTTATAGATGCAAGTACCTATACACTTATTGTCAATATTTTGTAACTTTGATGCTATCCCTGCGTTATTATACGTCTTGAAATAATATTTTGATAAGGCACACCTACTCATAAAATGCATTCTCGATTCCTAATAGCATATAAAACCATATGTGTTCTAGTCATAAGGTTATAAATTGATATTCAAAAAATGAATTCATATTTTGTTGCTGCTGCATAATCCTACGCTTAGAATTTTGATTAATTATTCGATTGTATTATTGCATTTTTCAACCTTCAAAACACACGTGTAACTTCAAGAAATCATTTTTCATAACAAAGTTCATGTACATATCTGAATATCCACCTTAAAAAAAAGAGTTTGAATTTGCATGTCTTTTGTAAATTTGAAATCTACTTGTTCCCTCTTATTTAACGTTATCGGTAGAAAGGTGTTTTGTTTAACTTTATCAGATGGAGAGTGCAATCCAGGATATTCTAGAGCCGATTGCATGGAGACGTATGGTGTAAAAATATTGTGTAAACAAATTTGCAACTGTTCTGAAGAAAATGACAGCTATTCCGGAAGATGCCTTATACCAAGTGACAATTCTAACGGTCAGAATGAACTCAGTAATTTGTTAACATTGATCTCGTAGGATAATATTTTTTGCATGCATAAATGTGAAAAGAATAAAAAAAAAAAAACACTGCAAATGCTAAAAATTATTCAATATCACGATCCATCAAATATGAATAAAATTAATGATAATAATCTTTGTTTGTATAATTATAGGTACATAAGAAATCGATATTTGCTGTTTATGCTACATCTAAATATCTTATTGTTGAAAATTAACATGTCTTTAATTTAACATGCTTCCTAATAATATACAGACATTGCTTTTGTTCCAAAAGAGAAGACAAACATTTGTAGCAAAACATACACGTGTTGGTCGAGCAATCAATGCAACTCCGACAAAAGTTGAAAAAAAAAATAAAGGATTTAGGAATTTCAATAGAGGTCATATTATACACGGAAGACATTTAATTCTAAGTAACTTTTTTTTGATTATTATTTTGATTAATTTTCCAGCTATCAATAAGCTGGATTGTGCACATATTGTTTTACAGAAAATAAAATAAATTGCTTTATTTTTTATCAGAAAAAAACCCACATATAAACCTCAAATGAAATGGGTTTTCTTCAGGTAGGATGTAAATACATGTATGTTATACTGAGATATTGTAAAAATGAGAGATGGTGGTGAGTAGTCGTGAAATGTAGATATCTTGAATTTAATTAAGTACTAGTATATCTTTGTCCAATTTTTAATTCATCTACACTCAGTTCATTTCTACGAGACAATAAAATACATATGCTTAAAATACAATGTATGTACACTTGTATTTTTGATAAACATGCAAAAGCAATACTGGAAATTCATCAACCATACAGAAAAATGAAGCCCTCAAACTACATAATGAACAAACATTCTTGTTTTTCAGAAACAAAGTCCACCAATTCAAAAATCAATGAACGTTTCCATCTCCGTGTTGGTGCATATGTCTTTGTGGGCATTACGATTTTTGTAATAATCTGCATAATGATCGAATTGCTTCAATGTACAGGAAAACGTACCGATGAGCATATGATCTAAATTGAGCCAAGGATTCAGGATATATAGACTCCCAAAGATGTACGTAGAATTATTGGACTTCCTTAATTTTTTTTTTTAATTTACGTAATATGTTACCAGATGTTGAAAGTAGCACAGACAGTATTTGATCGGATGAGGATATTCTGTAAAGAAACGGTTTAGCTGTAAAAATCTTATTGGAAGAACGTCGAGGAAAGCCATAGGCGCTTCAGAGTAGCTGATCCTGTGAAAGCAGAAAGGACAAGATATGGTGACAGCCGAATCTGGCCCCTTATTTGATGTAAAAATCAGAACACTGGTAAAACTGTGATAGTTTGTAGTTAAGAAGTAAAAATGATGCTTACTTTACAACAAGCACTAATGTTGATTCAAAGCCTACAAGGGAGCCACTAGAGGGTGCAGAAATAGGGCATTTTCCAGAATTTCTTCAATTCTGGTGGAATTTTATTATATTTGGGTTTTCTCTTCGGAAAACATAAAGCACAGCATTGCCTATCTGAGATTTTTACACATAAACTGCATTTGATATTAGTGTATAAAGTAATGTATATAAATTTGGTAGATAGGCAAGCGTGTGCTCTATGTTTCCGAGAGAAAATGTGCTGTAAAATTGATGAAAATTTCCATAAAAATGAGAAATTTTGAAAATTTACCTATTTCTTGACCTTGCTGTGAACCCTATATATTCTAAATCTTAAAACCAATTCTCATATTGTGGCAGGGAGACGACAGGTTTTTATAGATAAATTGTTCACACATCAACGAAACATATTTTTGCATATTTTGTGCTTCTTTTAAATTTCCTGAAAGTAATGTCGTGTTTAATTTGTTTTACCTGTTCTTTATTCTTCATTATTTATGCATATGTTATATGAATAAAAACACGATTTAGAAACACAGGACGAACACTTCAAATGTTATACTGAAGATGTGCATTTCTTTTTATTCAATTTTTAACTGTTGATTGTTTCATTGATTTAAAGTAGGTGTTTATTGTACATTCATGTGTTTGTTGTAATTTACCAAGTTAAACAATAATATCGATTTTTGTTAATTTGCATTGTATTTATTAATTCACTCAAAATTAGAATATAAAAAAAAAATAAAAAATAGTTGTTTACCCATAAAAAGAACCTGTAATGATTGAAAAGCAACAAAGGAAATGAAATATGAAACTATTAAAAATACATATTGTTACATGTACTGGTAAATGTATCCAAATGAAATTGTTTTCTTTGGGGGGTTTTTCTGCAATAACTGCAATCTTAATTCTCAAAGTAACTATTTTTGTTCGTATCATTTCTTTGGGTCAAAATTAAAAAAGTAAACAAATCTTTTATGTTTTTTTACTTATTCATATAAATGTAAAGTTGAAATGGGTACGATAAGTTTCTTGCCAATTAGATCTTTACGTTATAGCTTGATGATCCGGCTTCATGCTGGCGACTTTAAAACCTTTTTGAAATTGCTTAAGGTTAATCAATTTATAACAAATTCAATTTTCCTTGGTAATTAAGTATCCTTATTTTTATAACCCTGTTTTTCGCTTTCACTGAAAATGAAGGTATAATTTTCGGTCTTTCTGTCTGTCCGTTCGTCCTTCATGTCGTCTCTCTGTATATCTCTTACACTTTCATTTCATCAAGATATCTCAAGAAGTATTTGAGCTATTTCAATGACATTTTACAGAACAACTCCCCATGGACTGAAGAAAACCCGTTTCGATTTTCAGGGCAAAAGGTAATATGTTCACAAATTTTTCTGCGTTTAACACATTCTTATTCAAGCAATACTTCGGAAAGCTATGAGCTTTTACAATGAAATTTTTACAACTCATTTTGAACGGAAGATCCTTTAGTTATTGATTTTTTAAGTCAAAAAGTCAAAGGTCAAGGTCCTAAGTTCACACTCTATGTTTGTGTGTAAAATGTGTAAAACCTTCATTTTCAATTTTCAAAGGTTATTTCTGGAAGCCCTGTCTCTCCCTCTGAATATGAATTTGGATCAACATATACTATTCTGTTTCGGGATTCACAGATTCTCTGATATAGCCTTATATGACATTTTTAAAAACTGGGTATAGTTAAAAAAAGCGCATCCGAACGGAGATTTATTCATTATTTATCCGAAAAGAGCAAGACTTCATCTTCAATATTACAGTGTGTTCGTAGTTCCCGCATTATATTAAGGAATCCAGAAGGTTGAATTCGAGGATGTTATGTTCAAGATTTTTTCTCATCATATTTAATACATTATTAATTCGTTATGTATTCCTTATATCATATCGAAAGTTGGATTAGAAACATGTATCAAAAGATGTAAATACGTAATAAAACACCACCTTGTAGTATTATTCATCCTTTTTTTTTGTTTCTGGTTATATTTGGGGAGGGGTATTTTAGCATTTTATTTCAGCAATACCTTATGCGGGAAAAAGCTTACACGGAAAAAAGAAATTTAGTTTTAAAAAGTCTGACTTTTGTTATGTACGTAATTCATGTACAATACATAAATAAGACATTTCTACATTACAGCTGTTTGATGGATAAATGATTTAATATAGAATTTTAGCGCCATTCCGCATCATTATATAAATATACATTTAATACTTCCCTATGTGGACGGAACGCAAACTGTGATATTTTTACATACATTCTATTTATTGTAAACTTGTATGTTCATGATTCGATAGTTATTTTTGTTATCAAATGAAGATATGTTTCAAGAGGAGCAAACATTTTGGATACTTTTTTTTGCAGAAAACAAAACTGAATGAGGTAAAAAAAAAAGTTTCCCTCCAAAAAAAAACATGCATTAATAGTTAGAAATTAAAATACGTACGGTCACTGATGTCTCCGAAAAAGGAGTTTACGCTCCTTCTTTTATTAACCATCCGTCTTGCCAGGTTGGAAATTCAGGGTCAGGATTGTGGAAGGTACATGTGTAACATGTTTTTGATTTAAAAACAAACAACATTTCATTCACATTTTTAAGTAACGAAGAAAAACATCAGCAATTATTCTTTCACATATAGCAAAAATGGTCAGAAAATATGCTGCAGTGGTTTTTGGTACGAGCAAAAAACTAGCCAATGTTTACGTAAGTTTGTGTAAATAATTCAAATAATTTAAATTTAAATTTAAAGTTTTCTGCTTTTAAAAAGAAAGATTTGGGTTATTGTACTGAACGATCAAATATTGAGAAGTAAATTCTGTAGAATGTCCAGACGGATACTGTGGTTATAACTGCTCAGATGACTGTCCCTATCCCTATTTCGGACAGTTTTACAAGCAAACATGTCATTGTTCAGCGGACTTAATTAAGTCATATAGTTGGAGGATGCTTTACCAAAGGCTCGGGTAAGCAAAATGGTATGGAGTATTGCTTAACAGATGCATACATGTATCTTAATTAATTTCTGTAAAAACAATCTGACTAGGGTTTTTAAAGTTAAACCTTCATTTGTTTTTTTTTCTTTAAATGGAAAAGCCTATTAGCACTGTAAACCAAGCAAAGCAATCATTAAATGAGTTTTTTAAAGATTGAAGTACAAGAGTTCTATGTCATTTCCTAAATACCATTGAAAGGGAAAAACATATGTTTATATTGGAATTTTTGTCAACTACCTGCAGCTAATAAGAAACTTTGCAGAGGGTGTGTTCTAGTATAAACATTTTTTCATGAAGAGAATTTCCCATTTATTCAAAAGTGCCAATAAATTTACTGTTTATCGAGTGCCCCTTTTCACATTTTTTTTAAAACCTCTGGTGCAGTAATTACTGGTACAATAAAGAGAGTCATGAATGTGCTGGTAAAAGATCATTTTCAACGTCCACTCTATGTACATTTTTTTTCAGTATCAAGTTTCTGAATTGAAATTACCGTTTTTTATTATTTGATAATATTACTTTCTTGCAATAGTAGCATGAATCTTTGAGTAAAATTTATTTCATTTTATCAATTCATCATCTACATACATGTATACATCACCTATATCTGTCAATCTAGTTATATATCAATTGAATATTCATTTAATTATTTGCAGTCATATATATATATATATATATATATATATATATATATATATATATATATATATATATATATATATATATATATATATATATATATATATATCGTTCATTCAACTATTATTTTTTTACTTTAAAAAGTGTGAAAAGGTTTTTATCTAACCTACTCAAAATTAATGTAGAATGTAATCCAGAATTATTTGGTACAAATTGCCTAGAAAATATTTCCTATCCCATTATATTGCCTACTTTGTAATCTGAGATGCAAATGTTCGGAGAATAATTGTAATTATGAGACAACATCCCCATTACCAAATAAAAACCTTAAGGTAAGAACTGATGTTATAACAGGCATACTGACGCTGTTTAGTATCAATAACTAATACATTTTCAACTTTTGAACGACTAGAACTATTTTTTCCTAATGTATCTGAAAATTTGCTAATTTCACTTTTAACAAGGTTTAAAAAATCAAGCAAATACAAAAAATGTATCTTCTTTGTATTCAAACAGAAAACATCACAAAAATTCCCTCACTCGCCGGTGTAAAGACGAATAATGACCCCCATCGAATAATGATCGGGGGTCATTTTACGACAGCGAAAAATGGCCCCCGTTCATTAACGACGACAAAGAATGACCCTTTTGCCCGTACAAAAAGTGTCACCTCCCTGAAAATTTGCAGAACCCATGTGAAGAAAAATGACCCCCGTAGAAAAATGACTCCCTGTGGATTAAAGCTGAAATTTTTAGGGGGCAAAAAAAAGTTAGATAAAGAAGCATATTGGCCAAAATGTTCATCTGAGCTAATTGGGAATAAATTGATGATATGTTGAGCTCATAACATTATACAATTAAAGCTATATTTTAGGGTCAATGCACTGATTCAGAATCTAAAGGAGTAAAAGATTTATCGAGCCTAAAGGGTAAGATAAACATTGTTTTTCGATGGTGGAAATCATCGTACTGACAGAAAAAATCAGCAGTATTATATATTATTATATCCTCCGCTTGAAAAGCGGGATGGTATATAGTGATCGGGATGTCCGTCAGTCCGTCTGTTACACTTTTGGATATCCATCTCTTATCCGCAACTGCTCTTATTTATAAACAAAAGGCCAAGGGGCCACATCTCTCACCTGAGCCATTAGGTAGGAGAAAGCATATATCAGATCAGAACTGAAAGTTTACTGAGGGGGTGGGGGAATGGGGCTTGAATTTTAAACCCCCAGGGGGTCCTGATATCAACAAAATAGTATCTACACTACCTGAGGATGATTCCCTATAAATATCACTAAGCCTGGCTCTGAAGTACTTGAAAAGAAGATTTTAAAAGGTTTCCCTATATATTCCTATGTAAAACTTTTATCGGCAATTTGGCCCCACCCTACCCCCGGGGTCATGATTTGAACAAACTTGAATCTACACTACCTGGGGATGATTCCACAGGAGTTTCATCTTTCCTGTCTCAATGGTTCTTGAGAAGATTTTGCCTATATATTCCTATGTAAAACTTAGATCGGCCATTTTGGCCCCACCCTAACCCCTGGGGTCATAATTTGAACAAAGTTGAATCTACATTACCCGAGGATGATGTCACATGAGTTTCATCTTTCCTGGCCCAGTGGTTCTTGAGAAAAAGATTTTTAAAGTTTTTTCCTATATATTCCTATGCTAAAATTTGATTGATCTTTTTGGCTACACCCTACC
>NW_026919552.1:0-16090 GCF_032062105.1 Saccostrea cuccullata
CAATTTTTCTTTGAAATTGGTTAACATTTCTGAGAATTGTTTCTGTCTAATATCACCACGTTCTGCTTACTTTACAGCTGAACATGTTACAGAATAATACTTCGTCCCTCGGGGTAAGACATGGCCACTCCACAGTCACATATGTTGTTAAATACTAGTATTCCGCAGAAGAGGTACATTTTAAAGAAGACAGAATAAATCCGCTGCAGCGGCCCTCAGACTAAAAGCTCCAAGAAACATAGAGGTCAGTAGTACATGTATCTTACAATTAAATTCAATTCTTAAGAAAATGGCAAGATTGTTGGGCTCATGATATCATGTTTGAAATTCAAATTCAGCATTGTATAATGTTAAAGGATTCACTTTGCATAGATAGATTAGATACAATATCTCAGAGTTCCAGATAATGTATACATTGAAACTTGTCCAATCCAGAAACCGCTGATTCCATAACAATTGACTAGATTAGACATCATTCTGGATTTGATATTTTTTTAATTAATTGAATTAGCTAATAAGGGACCTAAAATTTATGTCCAAATAAAAAGAATTGACTAATACACAACATCCAGATTAAACACGTTGTACTGTAGCTTTTACCAGTTTTTGCAAATAGAATATTATTTTTCATTAAGCATCCAGTCCTTCTCTTATTGCACTGAATACATTAACATGCCATAGTTGCCAAGACAATTGTGTTGATCTTTACCATGGTTACAGATGAGATTAAAGTCGAGGAATATGCTTCCTGGAGATGGTGAAGTGTTTGCTGGATGGGAATTTTAACCACATATTGCGAGGACCAGCTAAGAAAGATGTACAGTATCTATGTCTACATCGCCTTCACCATGGAAACCTGAAGCATTATACTTGTAAAATTCATTTTTAAATCACCTGAAATGCTGTCTTTTTTTTCTTTGTCTTTATTTGCACACCGTTCGTCGTTTATAAGTCATTAACTCATGAACATTTTCAGCTTCTTCACTGAATATCTGAGCCAATTACAACCAATCTTGGCATACGGCATGTATGGATGAATGGGAAAAAAAGTATGAAATTCATCCCCCCTTCTGGGTTCTAGGGGATGGGGCTAAATCCACCAAAATTTAATGCAATATTTCAAAATCTTCCTTACTCCTGGACATCAAGCAGTCAAACTGTTGGCATGATTGATATAATTAAATTTTGTGTAATTGTGGATTTCATGGCCTAAGGGTCAAGGGGTTCTGGTGCTATGATGGCGTTTTGTTAAGTATATAGAGAAAATGATTTATTTCTCATAGCCCCAGGGTAAGGGGCCCTGGCTAGCGTGGGGTTTTGTTGAATATATATTGAAAAATACAGTACTAGTATTACTTTTAAAAATCTTCTCCTCTACTGGCTATTAAGCCGTTGAGCTATGTACATAGTTATTATTAGGAAGGGTGTCTTTTCTAAAATTGTGAATTTTATGGCCCCTGATTGAGGGTTTCTGGCGTTAGGATGGGGTTCCACTGATTATAGTGAAAATGCATTAATACGTTTAAAATATTCTTCTTTGCTCCTTTGTATTAAGCCAATGAACTATGTACATAGTTATGATGGGGAAGAATGCCTCTTCCAAAATTTGAATTTCACAGCCCCTGGGTTAGGGGTACCATAGGGGATGTGATGATTATTTACTGAAATTCAATTTATGCTCTGAAGTCTTTGGTGTAATCAACGATTTGTAATGTAAGCAAAGTTGCCTTTTCCAAAATTGTTAAATGTTTGTATCCCAGGATAAGGGGATCCTATGGGGTGGGACACTGCTGGTTATATAGTGGAATTGCAGATTTTCTTTGTTCCTCTGCTCTGTCTCTGGGTATTAGATAATCAAAGTAAGCATTTCAAGTGTATAGTTATGATTAGCATTGGTGCCTCTTACAAAGTAGTGAAGTTCGTGGCCTCTGGTTCAAATTATGAACAAAATTCATTTGTTGGAAAAATAGTAGCATTAAACTCAGGTGACCTATGAGGTCCATGTGCATGCCTCTTGTTTTTTCTTGTAAGCCATTTCCTTCACTTGAAAAACTATTTTTTCCCACAAGAAATAAATTTTGAACATTTAATTTTCACAATACTAAGGGAATTGCAAGGTTACTTATTTAATAAAAAAAGAAATCTTTGACGTTCTTCATGTTCTTCTTAATAATGCTTGATACTCTATACGACTGCACTAAGATATGGAATTATTCTTATCGTTTTATGATCGTGAAGATAGATGTTGAGATTTGTACTAAATATATATGAATTTCTATGAATTCTTGTCAACTGCTACTTCGCCTACAATTTTGATATGATTAGACTTTTTACCCAAGTACTGAAGTCGACCACTAAAATACACCCTTCTTTATTATAAGTACATGCATTTACTAATAGAACTTAAGTCTTGTCTGAGAGTTTTGGTTAATTATAATGAATGGTTGGATCAAACTATTTTTAAAAAAAATGAATTACTGCCTGTAACAGAATTTATAATGTTCTAATTTCCATTGTTTCGTCCATGGTCTAATTTTCCATCATAAACTTTGTGCAAATTAAACTTTTTTTTAATTGTTTTAATTGTGCTCATGCATTTATCTTCAGTGATTTGTGAAATTCACTACATGAATTATTTATTCAAAAAATAAATATGTGGTGTGAAAATATAAGGTGAATAAAGTATTATTTCATAAAATAAACAGATAGAATTAGGTCTTAGAATGTATTAACCCACTATTCATACACGGTTGTTCGCAATATGTTTTATATGTTCAAATAGTGTAATTCTTGGGATTTGTTATATCAGTCATGGTAAATTTCAATGACAATGAAGTATTTACATGTATTTAATTTTTTCACTTTACCATTTTCAGTCTCAGTCACAAAGAGATTGTCCCTGCTATCTACACATAAACCCAATGGACTGTGTAGATTATAGTTATCAATGTAACGGAGGAACTGTCCGTCCTGATCTAGGATGTGGATACAGTTGTTACCACGGTCTGCTGTCAGGATCTGACTCTGGCTGTTTGTTGTGATGCTGCGTAGATCAAAAGATTTCTTGTTAGCAGAGGGATGACCAGTGTATCGAAATCTGAGTTTTTCTGCCTTATTAACCACCACCACTGCCTTAGCTATACAGTCAGCCACACAGATATCCAGATTCATTTCTCCCTGATGCATGTATTATAACCAGATGTATAGAGAGGTTTGCCTTCACTGTCAAACTGAATGGTTTGTTTCTCTGTAGAGTCTGCAGAGTAACTGACAACCTTTATTTGTTTATCATCACTGAGCATGGTAACTAGGAGGTCATTAGAGGAGGTACAAGCATTGCAAGGTGTACACCCCTGTTGTCTGATTACTTCTTTTATCCGTTTATTCTTCACTTATATATCCAGACTTGGTGTAGAGTGACTTCAGCAGTTTACTCTGGAGGTTGTAGAGTTGTATGATTTTATGAAGTCCACTCGTCCAGATTTCTTTATAACTGAAACAGGCAACGCCGTATAGACAATCATATTCAGTGTCTATAGTGGTGATGAGCTCTGGTTCATCAAGTAGTGGTTTGACATGAGGACAGGATACAGCTTCTGGTGTCTTCATTGTGTAGCCTTTTTTTCTGTTGTAATGGATAATGATGACAGAGATCCAAACATTTGATGGAGCTGTTCTGTGTTGATCTGAAAAGGAGAGAAACTTGGAAATGAAACATTGGCCTTAGGAGGTAAACGTATGTATTCAGCATTGCTGGATTTATAAGCAGATGTTAAGGGGATTTATTTAGATCAAGAATGCTCTGTTTTACCCCAAAAGTAATTTGTTTGATTTCTTTTTCCAGTTTAGGCAGGTGTCTTTTTTTCATATCATCAATTTCAGATTTTCTTTTGTTGACAATGGGATTAATTTCTCTGTGCCAGTCTTCCCCTTGTTTGGCGACAGTTGTTGTTAGTTTCTCATAATGTTCTTCAAGGTTAACTTTTTCATATTTTAAATCAAACTTTATTTCATCGTATGTGGGATGTTACAACGCGAAATGTAATAACAACGCTAAATGTAATAAACCTTGATTATTACATTTTGCGTTATTACATTTTGCGTCGAAATCAACGCAGAATGTAATAACGCAAAAAGTAACAACACTTTTTTGAGGATTATTACGTTTCGCGTTATTACATTTTGCGTCGAGATCAACGCAAAATGTAATAACGCAAAATGTAATAACACAATTTTTGGATTATTACATATTGCGTTGTTACATTTTGCGTCGAGATTAAGCAAAAGGCAAGAACAAAAAATGTTTTTTCGTCAGCCAGATTGAGTACAATTTTCAGTACTGTAGTGGCCGATGAAAATAAAATAAATCAAAAGAAAAAAAAAGATATCGTATGTAATTTCTTTTAATGATAAATTTTATAATATATTTATTAAATTATCTTTATGTATTTATAATCAGTTTAATAAATGTTTTCAAATTAAAGGTGTTGCAAATTCGAAACGTGCATCTGTGGGCAGGTTTGTTGTGGAGTATTGAGTAGTGTGCTTTTGTATTTTTATAGACAAATGCAATGAATCTAAAAGAAAAAATCCTATTCATTTGTACTTACAGGAGTAAATGTATAGCGGGAAGGTGTTTATTGACAAATGATACCATAATGTTCCATGCAAATGACCAGCATTGCGGACAAGCAAAAACAAAATCCCCTCTCTCTTTCTTTCCATCCGATAATAAAATGGATTGTTTCTGCATATTTACAGTAATACAATAATAAACATACAAAGTAAACACCCCACCGTATCCCTTTCCCTCACAACACGTCTAATTTGTTTACCAACGTATACATACATATCAAGAGATTTTAATGATCCTATAGTCAATCTTTGGTAATTAAATAAATTATGTGTTATTGGTTAGAAATTTAATAAGACTATCAAAACTATGTCAATTTAAGTTAAATTAATTCTGTATTATTAAGTACAGTGTATTCAATATAACTAAAATCAGAGTCAGATTAAACGATACATTTAGATGTATTTATGTCCGTAAAAACCCTAACATTGGTCTCATTGTTTCAGTTCTAAATATTTTTACAGCGTGTTTCCCATGTTGATTACATGTATATATTTGAATCAATTTTATGTTCTTAAGTTTTTTGGTATACGCAATCAAAAAAATTAATTAGGTTTTGTTTTATTACATATTGTTTTAAACATTTTGCGTTGCCTTCAGTGCAAAAATAAAATAACACAAAATGTAACAACGGAAAAGCACGTTATTACATTTTGCGTTGATCTCGACGCAAAATTTGATAACGCGAAATGTAATAATCTAAAAATCATGCTATTACATTTTGCGTTATTACATTTTGCGTTGATCTCGACGCAAAATGCAATAACGCAAAATGTAATAATCCAGGTTCATTACATTTCGCGTTGTTATTACACTTCGCGTTGTAACAGTGGGATAAATTCTGTTCTCCAGTTCTTCCCAGTCTTTTTCTAAATCCTTTGTTTTAGAACTTAGTTTTTTTCAGAAGATCTGTAAATTTATGTCTGTTAAGTTTTTCAGAGGAGATGCAGGTGGTACAGACAGGAATGTCACATTTCTCACAGCAAAGTTCAAAATGTTTCTGTGAATGGTTTGGACACTCTGGGTAGTTTGGAACAGAAGTTCTGTGTTTGTACGGTACAATATTATGTCTTTTGGATGCATCGGAGAGATGCTCCCCTTCACAGGCCTTACAAAGGTTAATCTGACAAAGTTCACAATGACTCTGTAATGCAGCTCTTTGACACACGTCACAAAGGAGGAGTACTTGGGCTCGGTCCAGGGGATCAATAATAGTCTTCTTCTAATTATTAATTAGTTTAGTTGAAACTGTTGCGAATTGAAAATTGTGAAGCAGCGAGAATTTCCTTGTTGATGCTTTGAGCAAACCATAATAAGAATATCAATAAATTAAAAGTAAAATGTTTGTAGTAAAAAAAACTATATATGAAATTATAATGATAAAAAGGGATTACCATGTAAAAGCAAACATAAATCAAGGATAAAAATAATTAAAGTAAAGTATTTGACAATGTCAAGAAAAGTGAACAAGGAAAATAGATACTATTTGGGGGATCTGGCCCGTTTTAAATAAATTTCACCATGAACTAGGGTTTGTTTTTATTTACCACGACGTTCCTCTAATAACAATTTTAAAACTTAGAATCTCGACTGATTTTTAGTGTAGCAAAAGAAAAGAAGACTCTCTATTAACCACGATCATGTATATTAATATTCCCAAGTGACTACCGTATATAAATATTACACTGCCTTTGTGTGACAGACTTTGACCAATCTTAAGCCAAAATATCATTTAAAAATCATCAGTGTTTTGGTACCGGTATTAGATAAAATATGCTCTCAAATCTTTTGTGGAGACCAACAGACAAAGAGTATAATTATGTTGCTCCCTTTTTTAAGGATATCAATTTTTTTTAATTCAGGAGGAGGATATTTAGTTGTGTATATGAGAATAGAAAAAGTCTTAGCTGTAATATCAGTATGACGTCCTAAATATCATCTGATAATTTACTTCATGATGTCGGTTTGTCGGGTCATATGATTTAAATACCTGTCCATATATAAATGTCTTTCAGATAATTTTTTGATCTGCAACTGTGATATTGAAATAAAAGAAAGATTTTTACATTCATTAAATTCTAAAAATAAAGGATATTCTAGATGTATATATTGACCAAATCTTTCTTTTTTTTAAAAAAAAAAATCATAATTGATTTTAAAAATTCTAAATTATATAAAAATTGCTGTTTATCTCTGCTATTCAGAGACCATAATAAAAATAAAATAAAAGTACTGAAAGTACTGGGAAGCGGTTAGCATGCTTGCTTTGAAATTGGCATGGGGAAATAATAGGCAAAAAATGTGCAGGTGTGGATAAATTTCACTGATTAAGATATCTTTAAAAGTAAAAAAAGGTCTTGATGTTAAATTTTAGTGCAATATGAATCTGATAAATCTTTTGAAAGTAATTCCGTGTTCGCACGACGCCGTCTAAGAAATGAACAAAGATTCTGCAGTGATTGAAAGACTGAAATTATTGCTGTTCCATCAGGCGTACAAAGTCCATCTTCTCCTCTCCTCTACTATGTGAATCAAAAACAAAGTAATGACCAGATTGAAAATTGTAGCAACTGCTGCAGAATGGAAAGTGATTATGCATGCATTTTTATGCCTGGACATTACAACAAGAGGCCCATGGGCCACATCGCTCACCTGAGAAGCTTTGACCATTCTGTTCTTTACTAGATTCCCCCCCTTGTTATACATATTGTGACCCCAACCAAACCCACTCATCATAATTTAGACAAGTTGAAATCTATACTACCCCAGGATGCTTTCACATAAGTTTCAGCTTTTCAAAGATTATCCAATATATTTCTATGTAAAACTTTGATTCCCCATTGTGGCCCTGACCTAACCCCCCCCCCCCCAAGCCCCCCTCCCCCCCCCCGGGTATTTTAACAATTTAGAATCTACACTACCCCAGGATGCTTCCACACAAGTTTCAGCTTTTCTGGCCCAGTGGTTATTAAGAAGTAGATATATTAAGATTTTTCCTATATATTTCTATGTAAAACTTGGATTCCCCATTGTGGCCCCGCCCAACCCCTGGGGGTCATGATTTGTACAATTTAGAATCTACACTACCCCAGGATGCTTCCACATAAGTTTCAGCTTTTCTGGCCCAATGGTTCTTGAGAAGAAGATTTTTAAAGTTTTTCCCTATATATTTCTATGTAAAACTTGGATTCCCCATTGTGGCCCCGCCCTTCCCCCGGGGGTCATGATTTGAACAATTTAGAATCTAAACTACCCCAGGATGCTTTCACATAAGTTTCAGCTTTTCTGGCTAAGTGGTTCTTTAGAAGAAGATTTTATAAGATTTTTTTTCCTATATATTTCTATGTAAAATTTGGATTTCCTATGGTGGCCCCGTCCTACCCCCGGGGGTCAAGAATTTTAAAATTTAGATTCTACACTACCCCAGGATGCTTCCACATAAGTTTCAGTTTTATTGGCCCAGTGGTTCTTGAGAAGAAGATTTTTTAATGACCCAACCCTATTTTGGTCTTTTCTTGATTATCTCCCCTTGCGAGGGGATATGTCCCTTCATTTTAACAATTTAAATTCCCCTTCACCCAAGGATGCTTTGTACCAAGTTTGGTCAAAATTGGCCCAGTGGTTCTTGAGAAGAAGTCGAAAATGTGAAAAGTTTACAGACGGACAGACAGACGGACAGATAGACGGACAGACAGACGGACGGACGGACGGACGGACGGACGACGGACAAAATGTGATCAGAAAAGCTCACTTGAGCCTTCGGCTCAGGTGAGCTAAAAACTGGACTCCAATGGGATTCCCTGTCCATATTTGTCACCTTCAATTGACATGCATCCAAAACGTGGTTTCATTTTCTTGAATGTAAAACAATTAAAAATTCAAAAAAAAAATTCTAAATAACTTTTGGACAATTTGAAATCACAAGACTTTACAAAAATTAACAGCTTAAAAACTTACGACTTTTCAACTTTATACACAACAATTCCCCACGACAAATTTAAATCCAGGCTTTTTTTAACATTGACAGCTGCTTCTTCAATGAAAATGGAACTCGTAAATTTACTTACCTCGCCATTGGTTATTTGCAAAATTATTTTGTTAAAACAGATTCTGATTGCATACATAAGTACTCTGAAGTTGACATCAAGAAGATGCTTGAGTTTCTGATTGACAATATCTATGTGGTTATTGGAGACCTGGTATTCCAACAATCTTTTGGAATTCCCATGGGTACAAATTGCGCTCCGTTATTTGCAGATTTATTTTTCTATTCATATGAAGCAGAATTTATGCAAAATCTTATGCGTGAAAAGAAGAAAGCACTTGTTTTGGCCTTCAACTCGACATTTAGAATATCGATGAGGTATTGTCAATTAATAATGATAATTTCCATTACTACGTCGAGACGATATATCCTGGTAAGCTTGAGATAAAAGATATAGATTTATTGTTATAATATCATTATATGTTTTAGAAAGTGAGACAATGGCGACTCCACCAGATAAAAATGTACAAACCTCTCTCATACTGGGAGAAAGCTATTGCCAACTCCGGACCATGGCTTGAGACGACGGCCGGTCTAAATGTTGACCAATAAAATACTGTGGTTTCATCAATTTTCGTTGACATCAATTTTCGTGGATTTTGTAAAACAGACGTTTTCGAGGATACGTTATTTCGTGGACAAAAATATTGCCTATACAGATGAATAGCATTTTTCTTAATTCAGTGATCATTTTAACGCGATCATTTAAATTGGTGTTCAACGAATATTGATGAAACCACAGTACTTCGTAACGAAACAAAAACAAACAATCGGATACAATACAAATAAAGAATTATCGGATATAATTAAGAAATTTACAATAAAAATAAGAAAATAGAACGTAAATGGAATATATATAATGTAAATGGAATTTTACACAAACCAAATGATTTTTTATAATATAAATGGAAAATATAGAATACAAATGGAAAATTTAGAATACAAGTGCAGAATGATGGAATGCAAATAAAATTATACAATACAAAAGAAAAATCATACAATACAAATCAAATAGATCGACTATTGCAGATTTTGACATGCAACACTGTAGTATACATACACACTGATCGTTAGATAATTCTTTACACGTTAACATAATCCGTGTAAAGGATTTTTTTTTGTTTACATTAATCTCATATTAAATGGAATCTCGATGTCTCGATGACAATGAAATATTTACATGTATTTGATTTCCTTCACTGCACCACTGGAACTCTCGGCAACAAATAGGTTATCTCTGGAGTCTACACATAAACCGTACGGACAATGTAGACCACAGTTATCAATGTAACGGAGAAACTGTCCGTCCTGATCTAGGATGTGGATACGGTTGTTGTCATATTCTGCTGTCAGAATTTGACTCTGGCTGTCTGTTGTGATGCCAACTGGATCAAATGATCCCTTGGAAGTAGAAGGATGACCAGTATATCTAAATCGGAGTTTTCCTGCCTGATTAACCACCACTACTGCACGGGCTCCATTGTCAGCCACGCAGATATCCAGGTTCCTGTTCTCACAGATGCTTTTAATGTCACCGGATGAAAACAGTGGTTTACCTTTACTATCAAACTGAATGGTTTGTTTCTCTTTGGAGCCAGCGTAATGAACAACTTTAGATAGTTGATAACCATTAACCATGGTAACTAAAATGTCACCAGACGAGGTACTACAAACGCTAAGAGGTTTCCACCCCCATAGATTGACCACTTCTTGTATCTGTTTATTCTTCACTATGTTTAATGTTCTTGTATCGGGGTCAGTATAAACTAAATCTCCACTCCTTGTCACTGCTATGTTACGTGGAATGTACCCTGACTTGGTTTGGACTGACTTCAGTAGTTCGCTCTTGAGGTTGTAGAGTTTCATGAATTTGTCACTTCCACGTGTCCAGATTTCACCATCACTTAGACAAGCAACACTGTATAGACTGTTATACCCCGTGTTTATGGTGGTGATGATCTTGGGGTCATGAAGTAGTGGTTTAACTTGAGGACAGGACAAAATTTCTGGTGTCTTTATTGTATAGCCATGTTTTTCTATTATAATGTATATTGCTGTCAGAGAACCAAACATTTGATGAAGCTGTTCTGTGTTGATCTGATGAGGAGAGAAACTTGGTAATGAAACGTTAAGTTTAGGAACTAAACTTATTAATTCATTATTCCTTGATTTGGTAGCAGAGGCAAGGGAAAAATTATTTGAGTCCAGTATTTCCTTCAGATCAAGCATGTCCTGTTTTACATCAGATGTAATTTGTTTTATTTCTTTTTCCTGTTTGTTGAGTAAAACCAGGTGCCTTTTTTTTCATCTCCTCAATTTCAGATTTTTTCTGGTCGACAATGATGGTTATTTCATTGTGCCATACTTCCCCATGTTTGGTGATAGCTGTTGTCAGTTTCTCATAATGCTTCCCAAGGTTTATTTTTTCTGAATTTAAATCCTGTGCATATTTTTCGCATGCAGGATATATTTTTTTCTCTAGTTCTTCAAAGATTTTTTCTAATTCCCTTTTCTTAGAATATAGTTTTTCAAGAACATCTGTAATTATATGTCCATGATGGTTCTTAGAGGAGATGCAGGTAGAACAGACAGGAACGTCACATTTCTCACAGAAAAGTTCACAACGTTTTTGTGTGTGTATTGAACATTTTGGGTAGTTAGGTCTAGAACTAGAAGTTCTGTGTTTGTATGGTACAACATTGTGTTTTTTAGATGAATCAGACAGATGCTCCCCTGCACAAGCCTTACACAGGTTAATCTGACAAAGTTCACAATGACTCTGTAATGCAGCTCTTTGACACAGGTCACAGAGGAGTATGCCCTGCGCACAGCAACGGAGGTCCATTATAGTCTTCTCACTAATCAAGTCTAGATTGTACTGTAAAAAGTTAACAAAAATGGAACAGTTTGAGTTTCTTGTTGAGAATCTATATTTTTATCATCATGCAAACAAAAATGGCAATATCAATGTGTAGGCAAAGCAAAATTTTTTCTAATTAAAATCATATGGAATTTTTCTTTGTAAAATTTATTTTTATTAAAAGTGATTGACAATAAATATAAGTAAAAATATTAATCAATGATGAAAATATTGAAGGAAGTACTTGACAATATGACGAAATTAAACAGAGAGAACAGTTACTAGTAATAGTTGTGAGAGTTAGCCAGCTTTAAAGAAACGTTTACCTTTAACTGGGTGTACGTACTAGTATGTTTATATATAAGCAAGCCTCTTTTATAATAAAAATTTAATACACTCAGAAACACGAGTTATACAAAGTACGTGTGTAACAAAAGAAAAGAATTACGGCTTCCAGGTACATGACATATCATATTTTCAAGTGACTGTGTGTAAGTATATAACACTGCCTTCTTGTGATATACTTCAACCAATCGTTAGCTAGACTTTCATAAATGTTTGGTGTTTGGGTAATGCATGTAGATTTAAAATCAATAGTGTTTGGGTTTTATATATAAAGTGTATATATAAAATGAATATATAAAGTGATCTAAATTCTCCATGTTGATACTATAACTGCATATCATAAAATTTAGATTTAGGTAAGGATATATATTGAAATTAAAAATAAAATTCCTACCAGTAAAATCAATATGGCTCCCCCAGTACTGTGTACAGTCTGTCTTGCTAGGTCATGTGATTTAAATCCGGGTTATGTGTTTTAAGTGCCTGTCAATATATAAGCCTTTCTTTCAGATACTAGTAATATTTTTCAGGCCACATCTTAACATGTTTGGTATGCTATGAAGAAGACAGACACATACGTTCATAAAAATATTCAAGAATAGGTTATATTCCTAACATATTTATCAAATAATTTTTTATTAACAAAATGATACCTGCAATGTGTTTAAAAGGTAGGTAATTTTATTGTATTAAAAAAACTACATCATTTGCATTTTGTCAAATCCAGAAATCTGATTTAAAATTTTCAAAAGTTTCTAAAGTTTTTAACGGTACGGTCAGAAACCAGAATTTTATATTACATGTAATAATGAAATCAAATTGTAAATTACATTAATCAAAAAGTTACTGTTTGGCAAAATTTAGTATGAATAATTTTCTTTCCTCCCTAGCAAACATTTAGGATTGTTAACTAAGAGTATCACTCTCTGTATTTGTATATTCTGAGAATGGCCCTGTTTGGAATAACACCTTTTCTTTTCTTTAGATGCAACACATTGCTAAGGATGAGGTCCGTGTGAAAATAATTGTTTTGCTAAGAGGAACACAGAAACAGCGCCACAGTTGGACGAGAAAGCAGTGTCCACAAGCGGTCAGCAAAGGAGAATTCTTACCATAAAAGCCGAACAGTATCTCAGGGAGAAAAAACTGCTTCAAAGTTGTCTCTGTAAGTAAGGGAGAAGACCTAGGGGAAAACAAGCATTTCAACATAAATCAAAATACCGTTGGTTTTGAAATTCTGCAAGTCCATGAAAAAGACGTATTTCTGGAAATGTGTACTTGCTTGATTTAGGATGTTAAAGCAAAAAGGTTTTACCTCATCAGGACAAAATAAACCCCACAACTCAAATTCTGAATTTAAAAAAAATATTTTATTTTTTATACTCTATGTATGTACTGCATGGATTTTTCATTTTTGTTTCTCATAATGTTTTAGCAGTTCCTCAGAATGTGTAGCTTTTTACTTAAAAAAATTAAATCAAACTTTTTTGCTGTTTAAAAAAATTGTTTGCATGTACACTATTTGCCGTTTGGTAAACTGTGGATAGTTCTTAAAGCCATTTGTTAATCTTAATTTTTGTCAACATTTTTCAAGAAAGAGTGTAAATTGATCTTTGAACTCCTGGACACAGACCATGAGCAGTCTGATCCAATAGAAGTGGAGCGTTGGTCTGAGTACTGTAGAAGTGGAAAACATTCCGGTGTTTTTAATTTCACTATGTTCACGATTTGAGAATTTTCCGCGAAATTTAAACCATCGTGATTATTATTTTACATCATTTGTGCCTAGAAACAGTCATAGTACCTGAATATATACATGTACAAACGATTTTCCGTGAAATTAAAACCAACATAAAAGGTCACTTTCTAACTTACCGTGAAATTTTAGACACGTGAAATTAAAGACGTCTACAGTATGTAGAGAAATGCGGTTATTTATTCACATTCAGGTCTTACTAAGGTTATATTTATTCTTAACCCTAAGTCACATTTTAAAGGTCACGAAACAAAGAGATTTTAAAATTGTAACCTCAGATACAGATACAGTGTAACTTTGGACGCATGATAAGAATAAATTCAAATTTCCTGTTTACGAAGCAGATCAAATATATATTCTTCATGACATAAAAATGTCATGACCTTGACTCAGGGTCAAATCCTAAAGGCAAGGGGATGTAGCTGTATTATAATTGGGAAGGAGGGATTAGTTTGTCTTAAAATGTAATATTTCTTATCAAGGAACTTATATTTATTGCTTTGTAATCACAGATATAGAGTGTTCAGATATTCAAAGGATTTGTTGTGTAACCTATGAATTATATTGTAAAGAAAGAGATTTTCTTCGCAAAGTTAATGCAGAAAAATGTAAATTTATCTAAATAAACAGGATACTTAGAAGCTTCAAATAGAAATGAGTTTTACAGTTTATTAGAAGAGCGATTGAAGTCCCTTGGGCCTCTTGTTTTTTTTTTAGTTTTGACAAACAGTATTGCATGGTTTAAAAAAAAGAAATTTCTGTGAAATTCATTTAGAACACTCCCTCTCTTGCAGTTTGTATACAATTTCAATAAGACTTAAAACACATGTAGAATCATGTGAAATCACCTTCGAAAAATTAAATTTATCGCTTACATGTATAACTCATGAAGAACAAACCCGAGCATTTTTTCCACAACAAAGTGTACACGGGCAATATTCTAGCCCTCGTTACTAAACTAGCTCCCTTCTTAACCCCCTGTTCACACATAGACGCCGCTTCTACTACGATCAAAGCGTGGCCAAAAGCGTGGCCGATCGTGACAAATCGCAGGAGAAACGTCGAGGGGTCGTCATAAGCGTAGTATGATCGCAGTAGGGTCTTCATGATCGGAGAGCTCTACGCTCTCACCACGCTGATTTTGAACATGTTCAAAACAAGCGTAGCGGGATCGTGGCCAACAAGAATCGGGATTGAGTCGTAATAAGAGCGGAGTAGAAGCGCCGTAATCGTGCAAGCAGCGCGGAAGCATCGTAGAGAGATCTTCATGATCGTAAAAGCGCCCTAAAAGCGTAGGAACTTACCAAGCACGCTCATAAAACGCTCCCTCTACGGTCGTACTACGTTCTCACTACGATCTCTCTACGTTCCTGGAGATCCTATGAAGACCTACAATGACCATACGCCGATCATATCACGACCTATCAGAAAAAAGTGTGTTCTTATAGCGCTGATATTTGACCAATCATCTTCTGTTAACTACATGTAAAGGGTTCATCATGATCATTTACAATTGAGCATTTTCACATCTTTTTACAGTTAGAATTAAAAATGCCCTTAAACAATGTGGTAAAGGCCGCAAAAATAAACAGCGAACGCAAGATATGTATCATCGCAAAAATCGTACTACAAAAATCTGCGGTTGCAAGATATATTTACATCGCTAAATCGTACTAGAAGCGTAATGCGATCGTAATATGATCGGCATCACCGTAGCGACATCGCGGTACAGTCATCTAGGTCTGTGAAGCGTCGTTTTATGGACTTCAATGTCGTAGTGGCAGCGTAGCGTAAACGCACTACACACGGCTGTGTGTCGGCATTGGTCTGCGTAACATCGTAGTAGAAGCGTGTTAGCAACGCGTTTAACGTAGAGACGTCGTAGTAAGGTCGTAACGAAGACAGTAATTTGCCAAATTAGCTCTTTTTTGACGCCGATCGGCTGCGATCTTCCCCGATCCAAAAATTTCAGATCGTGGCTTGATCGGGATGATCGCCGTAGAGTCGCAGCTCTGTGTGAACGGGGGGTAAAAGTCTTTAAAAATATCTGATTTTCCTTCATTCTGTAAATATGCATATAAATATAAAAATTACTTTGGATTATATTCAGTTAATTTCTTAACTTTTAAAAGATATATCATGATTTGGGATTCTACTAATGGAAAAAAATACTCGAGTTTGAATTCTCTTCATAATTAGATATAACCGATAAAAGTTATTTTTTCAAAGGTGACTTCAAAACGGATCTTTACTTCCCGTCAGGAACTGCTGTTTGTCAACAAGGTTTTTGGTCTATGTTTTTCATGTAAGGATTGTTGTAATAAACTATTAAATAAATCTTGGTGTTGTCTGAATACTAATATTATTTTAGAAATCTGTTCAAAATTATTCTACTCCTACAATTCTGGTAAACTTTCAATAATACTTGTTGCTTAATAAGACTGCACTAAG
>NW_026919553.1:0-15592 GCF_032062105.1 Saccostrea cuccullata
AACCCCGGAAAAGGGGAGTGGAAAACGCAATTTGCATTCTTGACTTTTGGGAAAATTGTCACTGGGAGCATAAAATTAATTTTCCGTCCGTCATCATCACTCCAGTAAGAACCGGAAGTCACGAATTGGCTGATTTTTGCATTAAATAACATAGTTTAAAGGATTTAAACAATTTTAGACGTATTACATTTTTGTAAAAATAAAAGTTTCTTCCGGTCAAACAGGACAACGCTTCTCGTTGCTTTGCAACAAGCTGCTCTAGTTCTTATCCTATTTCTAAAGCCTCTGGTATTGTCACTTGTTTCATCCTCTTTCCTTTACTCTCTTAATTATGTCATTCACTTCTTTATCCATCTTAATTACTTTGATGAATAATTCTTTTCCTCTTTTTTAACTCTTAATTGCATCAATAACTCATTCTCATTCTTTACTGTAACCCTTTTAATAACGTCATTAACTTATTCTTATTCTCTTTCTTAACCTTCTTCATAATATCAATAATGAATTCTTTAACTCTTCCTTCACCCTCTTAATTATGCCAATGACTAATTATCCTCTTTCTTGACCTTCTTAATTATGTGACTGACTCTCATATTCTTCCTTAACCTCTTCATTATCTCAATACGTAAATCTTAACCTCTTCCTTAACCCTCTTAATTATGCCAATGACTAATTCATCTAACTTCAATGACTAATTCTTATCACCTTCCTTATTCCTCTTCATCATTTTTATGACTAATTCTCCTTCTCTTCTGTTACCATCTTTATTACCTCAATAACATTCTTATCCTCTTCCTTATGCCTCTTGATTACCTCAATAACTAATTCTCATCCTTTTTTGTTACCCTCTTAATTATGTCAATAACTAATTCTTGTCCTTTTCATTCTGTAACCCTCTCAATAACTTGACTATTCTTATCCTCTTCTTTATTCTTCTTAATTATGTCAATAACTAATTCTCATACTATTCCTTATCCCATTCTATGATGTCAAAAATAATTCTCATCCTTTTTTGTAACTCTCTTAATTATGTCACCGACTCTCATATTCTTCCTTAAACCTCTTTATTTTCTCAATACCTAAATCTTATCCTCTTCCTTAACTCTCTTAATTATGTCAATAACTTATACTTTTCCTCTTCCTTATCCTTCTTACTTAGGTCAATGACTAATTTTTATCCTCTTCCTAAATTCTCTTAATTATGTCATTCTCTTATCTTTAACTCTCTTAGTCAATGACTAATTCTCATCTTCCTGAATAACTTATGTCTTATTCTCTTCTAAATTCTCTTCATAAATGAACAATGAATACCTGTAATTCTTATCCTCTTCTATCTCAATCTCTTTATTATGAGATTAATCTTCTTAATTATGTCACTGATTTTTTTCTTTTTATTCCTTTACACTACTAATTACGTCAATCACTAATTCTCATTGACTTCCATAACCCTCTTAATTAACTCAATGACAAAATCTTGTCCTTTTCTGAAACCCTCTTAAAAACTTCAATCACTTATTCTCATCCTTTTCCGTAACCTTCTTAATTATGTCAATAACTAATTCCCATCCTCTTCTGTTACCCTCATAATTACATCAATAACTACTTCTTATCCTCTTTCTTACCCCTCTTAATTTTGTCGACTAAGTTTCATCTTATTCCCTAACCCTCTTAATTACATCCTTGAATTCTTATCCAATTCTTTAACACTTTTAATTATTTCATTGACTTTCATCCACTTCCTTTACTCTCTTAATTACGTCACCTAGTTTTTCTTTTTATTCTTTAACACTTCTTACTACGTCAATCACTTTTTCAATTCTCTTCCTTATCAATCCTAATTACATCAATGAATAATTCTTATCCTCTTCCTTATCTCTCTTAATAGTGTCAATAACTGACTCTCATCCTTTTCTAAAATCCTCTGAATTATGTCAATGACTTATTCTCAACCTCTAATTATATCATTAACTTATTCTAATCTTCTTCCGTAACCCTCTTAATTATGCCATTAACTTATTCTTATCCTCTTCCGTTACCTCCTTAATTAGGTCAATAACAAATTCTTAACATCTTCTTTCACCCTCTAAATTATGCTAATGACTAATTCTCATCCTCTTCCACGACCCTCTTAATTATGTCGCTGACTCTCATACTTTTCCTTAACTTCTTTATTATCTCAATACTTAATGACTAATTCTTATCCTCTTCCTAAAGGCTCAAACTTGCTGAAACTTGAGGTATACGCAAGGTTTCAGTATGCGTATACGGTTAAAATACATATGGTTTACCAATGGTTTCCGCAACAGAAACTTGCTGAAACTTGAGGTATACGCAAGGTTTCAGTATGCGTATACGGTTGAAATACATATGGTTTACCAATGGTTTCCGCAATAGAAACTTGCTTTACTTGAGGTATATGCAAGTATGCGTTTACAATATTGATATACATAGGGTATACTATAGGTTTCCGCAACGGAAACTGTAGTATTGACTACACAATTTAGCCCTGGTTTTCAACCAAAAGTCATTTCCCCCTGAATTCTCATATTGGAAAAAACAACAACACACTAACACTAGTTATCAAAGAATATTTAATGTTATTACCAACATTTACATACGTCGGGTTGAACATTTTTCTCTTGCATCATAAACATTTTTACAGCTAAGTCCAAGCCCTCAAGTCACGACAGGAGGACAGAGAAAATGTCTGCATTTAATGATGTCTCATATATCAGAGATATAATCTTGCGAGAGGAACTTAGAACTGCATTAATACTGCAATCATCAACTAAGCCTGAATTCGGTTTATGCAAGTCTAGTATTATCAAGGAAATGTAAAATTACTTGGTATAATAAATGCACAAGTTCACATCATAAGTAGCCAATAAGCACCAAGGTGGATTCCTTTGTTAAAAATTCATTTTGTAGTTCATCATCATCAAACAGAAAAGTCCCTGAGTGGTTCTCATTTTTTGATGACCCACTTACACTTATCATGCTGATGCTAGTGGTGGCTGCATGTTTTCGGAACTGTGCAACACATCACTGTAGTCTGCATGTATGACCTGTTCCAGTTTCAGTTGACTTTAAAAATATCAATGCTTGAGTATAGAGAGACTTGTTTTCATCATTGGAGAAATGATATCATGTTCAAGTTGGATTGATCTGCTCATCAGTTACTTCAACCTATTGAAAATATATATAAATATAGTTTAACAAAATCCCAATCTAAATAAAACAACATGTTAGATCCTCTCGCATACTCGCTACACAACCTCTAACAACATCCCATAGAAGGTCACGTCAGATGTCAAATACGGAACAACTCTAGACTTATTCGTTCCAATATATGAAATACAATAATTTTGCAGTTGACTATTTGATTGGTTAATAGAATTTGACCTCTGACATGACACTCTACAGGATGTTGTTAGATTTAGGCAGTATCTAACATTTAATATTAATTGGATGGACATAGTCCCTAATGCTGTTCTAGTACAAGCTTTTGTTTGATTAATTTCACATTTTAAGGTGGAATATCCCTCTGATAAGAGAGATAACTCTTCTGATAAGAGAGATAACTTTCTTCAGACATACTGTCATGAAATTCAGTGAATTATCATGTCAGAGTTTACAAGTTTCATTCATGGGAACCATTTTATGGTCAACTCATTCAAACTTATTATATGGTACAAATGTTGATTTATAGTTTCTATTGCAAGTATGTACATTAATGATTTACAATAATTTACTTAAAACATTTATACTCAGTTCCTTTAAACAGTGTAAATTGAAAAATCTCTATCTCTTAAAGTATAATTCTTTTAATTGTACAGAAATTTCAGATGCAGTATTGTTTATAAACATTTAATTAATATTTTGTTTCATTAAAAAATATTTTCAAGGGCGATAATGGAACGATAACTGTTGTTTATGGATGCGTGTTATTTTACATGCACAGAAAACAATTTGTAATTGTGATTTAAAAAGCAGCGCTTCAGTATGTTTTCTAATTGGAATTAGATAGGTATGAAAGTAAATATTATTTTTATATAAACCTCATATTTCTAATTTAATTGTGAGATAAAAAATAATAAATCTTTCTATTTACCATATCAAATTTTCTTCACATTATGATTTGACATATTATTCATTTCTGAAAAAAGTAAGCAACGCTTCATACTTCAAACTATTTTCCATTTGAATTTAATGCTATAGTTGTTGCTGAAAATCAATGTCTGGATTTTTTAAAAAAAAGTCGTGAAATTTGGAGCAGAGGGATATTGCCCCTTAAGCATTTTTTTTTATCAGAATGATTAAAAATGAAATCTAAAAATTTATCAAGTGTAAAATATCATTAGTTTATTTAAGATGCCTCTTTAAAACACTTGACTAGGGGAAATGAAATAAACAAACTTGAATTTATTTAAATGTACCTGAATATATATGCTTAGATTTGTTCCTGATTTTCAGAATAAATTAAGGAATTTTCTTTCATTCTACTTGTTCATCAAAATATTTTTTTATTTGAATAACAGCTAGAGGCCCATAGACCTTATAGGTATCATGTAACAACTTTCACTCAATTGAATTTGGTTCGTGTTTTAAACAAAAAGCCATGAAATTCCAAATTTTGAAAGATGCACCATTGTTTTTCATAATTATACACTTAGCATGCTTACTTTGGTTACTCAATACACAAAGGTAGATCAGAGTAATAAAGATAAAATGCAATTCCATTTTAAAACCACCAGTTGTGTACCCCACCCCACAGGAACCACTAACCCTGGGGCCACACATTTCAAAATTTTCTAAATGTTATCTTAAGTTTTTTTCATCATAAATGGTTGATTAATTCCAAAGAGCTATATGGACCAACCCTAGTACTAGAACCCCTGACCTTGGGGCCATGAATTTCATAATTATGGTAGATGACTCAGTGCTCATTACAATCATGGCCAACAGTTTGACTGCTTGATGTCCAGGAGTAAAAAAGAAGGGGGGGGGTATCATAAAATTGACAAATTTTGTTCCCCTTCATTGTTGGTGCTTTGTACCAAAATTGGTTGAGCGGTTGCAAGGAAGAAGCTGAAAATGTTCAAATGTCAACACACGACAGACAAAAACAGATAGTAATAGGTCACCTGAGTTTACTAAGGTGACCTATAAATAGGCCTGTTTATAAATACTTATTTTAAATAAATCAGAGAATTTTAGTAGGTGGCTCGCAAAATGAGACTTTCTAAGAAAATGTTAACATCTGTTAATTTGATGGAAATGCCGAACATATCAAGATATTATATAAAGCTTAAAAAGTAGAGGAAAGCAGCTTACACCCCCCCCCCCCTCCCCCTTCCCCCACAACACACACTCTGACAACCACTGACTATGATAAATAGAGAGCTTTAAATTATACAGTAAGATTAAGAAAACAATAGAAAATAAAAACATAAACTTTGTGCTTTAGTCCTTAATTTCCTAAAATAGAGTTACATAAGTTCTATTATACTTTTTTAACAGAAGTATTCTTCATCCTCTCTTAGTTTTCAGATGATTTGTTCCATGGATATCTGAAATTAAAATAGATCGAGTTAGTACAGTACATAACAGTAATAACTTTTTTGTTTTTAGCATGAGCTCAGAAAAGTCTCAAAATCCACTTGCATGCCCATTTCCTTGCACCTGACATGCAGTGAAAATTCTAATGGACACATGACAAAGAAGAAAAAATGATTGGAAATTGTATCATTTTAAAATGGACACAGTCACACTCTGGTCTAATTCTAAGTGGCAGTCCTATCAGGCTATCTCAACCTCAATTTACAAGATTTTTAAATGCAATTATATCTGAGAGTGAGAAAAATTAAATAAGTTATAATTTTCCATAAAAGCAAGACTACATCTAAATTATGTTTGTTTAAGATATGTAGGCCTTCTCCGATTCAAAATTATAATTCATTTAATAATTAATTTCATTTAATATTCTATTTCACATCAAGGAAAGATCATTTGTATAATAACACAGAACTAGGACTCTTCGGTGGCCATTTTTGAAAACTGATTTAATTAGTGATAGAAATATGGCAAATGGTAAAAAGCTTTAAACAGAAAGATTACAAAAATCTTATTTGTGTATCAGTCATTTTATCAAGTCAATAAAATTTAGAGATCATAAAAGTATTATGTCAAATTTTCATAATGTGTCACATTGCCAGTGGTTAGAGTGACACGCCTAGAGTTGGGGAGTAAGAGCTGATTCCTACATCACGGGTCTGAATCCAATGTAGTACATGTACATAGAGACTGGTCCCTCTGATGAGACTGTTGGTGACGTGTCCACATTAATAAAAAGTTCTCTAAAGGGTAACAAATAAATACAAGTATATGACTGTATAATGAATCAATAAATGTAACTTAAGAAATTGAAAATGGCCAATTGCCCATTTCATCAAGCTCCAGTTTATCATAATACACACTTCAGGTAAATACTGTTCTGTTCATATCAAGAGAATAATTTTTATGGTTGTGATTTCTGATATATTTTGAAACTGCACCACATTTAATACACAAGGTACAATAAAAATATGGTATTTCTAATGAACAATTACACCATGCACACTACCGGTAAATCAAGTTTTAGGTTGCTAAAATAGTGTTAATTGTTTCATATAGATCAAAACATGCACATGTGTCAGCATGAAATTACAATCGATCTATTAATTTAAAATAAATATCATTTTAACATTTTACGTTCAATTAATGATAATTATGCCTTGTAAGAAAAGATGTTTATGTATCTTCGTGTATAACTATTTTGTTCATGTACGATAATGTTTCAAAATCATAATGTATGGTATGAAACTTAATAAAATACTTCAACTTGAATAATGTGAGGCATACTGAAAATTATCAAGTCACTTTCATATCCCAAAATCTGCAAGTTCTCAGGAATTTTACTTTCATGACTATACAGCATGTACAAATTGGCATTTCACAGTGATACAATACTACACGATGGTAACAGGTCCGTTCGCCCGATCTACTTGTTCGCCGGAGTCCGTTCGCGCAGGGTCCGTTCGCCCAAGAATTTCTTCGCCCAAAATCTTGTTCGCCCTATTAAAGTTTCGCCCAATACTTATATATTATATTATATATTAACTTAATTTGACTTATTTGAAATAAAGATTAACATACATGTAATTTTTTTTCCTTTACGAACTTGGATTATTTTTTCTGAAACCAGGAACAATGTTTATTTAGTCTTAATTAATTTTTGATTTGATTCTAATGCATTTATTAATGATTTGGTGTTTGCACTATAATTAATTAGATGACTAATCTCAATGTTAATTGGGGGGATACACCCGTGTTGTTTTTACGAATTGCGCTATGTTTTGAAAACAATTAAGGGACTGCGCTATGTTTTGAAAACAATTAAGGGAATGAGACGTTAATAGATCCCTTATAGAACTGAGCAGCGGATCCTGAAGGTTTTACCTTTGAAGAATCTCCCTTTGATCTCAAAAAAAGATTTATAAGAAGATGGAAAATGAAAATTCAACATTCAACTCTCAACCATGGCAGAGGTCAACCCCCCGTGCCTGTCCTGTGGGAGAGAAGTACGTCCGCGACAGCATGCCATCAGTTGTGATGCATGTGAAGGTTGGCAGCATCGCCTGTGCAACACTGGTAAGAATTACATTTATTTTACAACAACTTTAATAAATGAAATTATTTAATAGTTCTAGTTTAGAGGAATCTAGCAAAAATTGTGATATAGAAATAAATAAATAAACAAATATTTTTCTTTTACCTTTTTGTAATTAGCATACACATTTCTTTTGTATATATTTATTTTAACTGAATAAAAAGAAATAAATTAAAATAAATAATTAATCAAATTCAATGCAATCAAATCAAATAAAAAAAGGAGAAAGAATAATGCAGATTTCATTGTTTATTATTTACCAATGAAGGATATACTTGTATTAATATTTAATTAATTTATTTTTTCATGAATATATATGTGGAATATTAATTTTTTTCGTTACTAAACTTGAGAAAATTTGGGATGCAAGTCATATATGTAGTCAACAAATATAATATATAAAATGATATGTCAAATTGAGTAAAAATAAATAATAAATTACCAAAAATTCAATTTCTCAAAATCTACTGAGTAATTTTGTATGTGAAAAATACTCCAAAAATATTAATAAAATTAACATAACATTGTCGACAACAAATTTAAAATATTTAAGAAACCTTGTATTTTTATTTTTAAAATAAACGACACCATATCTCCTTCATAATTGAAATGCTACCATACTTAATACCTTCCCTTTTTTTTCTTTTCATTGTATGTTTATTGTCATACTTTGCACATATGGTATACTGTATCATTTATGCTATTGTATCATAATCATGATAAAAATATTGATAATTTTAATTACAAATATGATGACTATTTTATATATTGTACCTGGTGTATCATACTGATGTTGGTTTTGGTGTGAGTCCAATAAATGGACTTGCTTGCTGATTATTAAACAGAGCATTTAATTAAATGTGATGAAATAATATTATTCAGCATAGTCTTAGTACATTTATAATTTCAATTTTCACTTGGTTCATAAGTTGAGGCAATTGCTATCATGTGTAATTTAAATACATATTGTAAAATATGAATATATTGAGGAAACTTTAATTTTGTTGGCAAATTCATAGATGATAACATGATATTGTAATATTAGTCTTTTACACATACATGTCATAGATATGCCTGGGTATTGTTGGTAAGGATGAAAAATATCAAAGTCGTAGTTTTTTGTGTATTTACATCTTATCTAGCTTCTATTGAACAGGGCATGTAAATATATAAATGATAAAATGATATAGTAATATTATTATATGTACATTTCATTTGAATCAGTATCTGTAATTGTAATTGGAATATGGATAATTAACAGAGTAGATAAATCAAAGAGTGGTAAGCAATTCTAGTATATTTGTTTCGAACAAAAAAAATGCAAACTTTAAAATTTTCCAGGGATATCACTACAACGGTACAACGATGTAAAACATGGTAGGGAGGAGCTCCACTGGTTCTGTGGACCATGTGAGGCGAGGTATTGGCCAGCCGACCCACCAGCTGATGTTGACCCTCCAGTCCAGCCAGCCGACCCACCAGCTGATGTTGACCCTCCAGTCCAGCCAGCCGACCCACCAGCTGATGTTGACCCTCCAGTCCAGCCAGCCGACCCACCAGCTGATGTTGACCCTCCACAATCAGTCAGTATTATTTCGAATGTACCAAAAATGTAAAAAAAAAATCATTTTATGATATTCTACATCAAATCTGGGCGAACGGACCCTGTGCGAACGAAAAATTGGGCGAACGAACTCTGGGCGAACAAAAAATCGGGCGAACGGGGTATCGGGCGAACAATTTTTTGGGCGAACGAACATGGAACCCTACACGATGGCATTCTCCCAACATGATGCCCTCTAACACAATGGCATTTTCCCGACATGATGCCCTCTAACATGTCTAATATTTACGATTCTAGACTGCACGTATGTTAAAAATATATTCAACCCCTTCCTCGGCTGTGCAGCACAGTCTTCCATCAATAATAAAAACAATTCAGCAAAAAATAAATGTAGGATTTAAGAAACTACTCCTGCGAATAACAGTGAACACATCCAGCAGTTATAATGAACAACAAAGCTCACCTTTTCTGAAAGAACATAAGCGTGGGGGCAAATCTTTCGATTTTCCGAAAAAGTAAACACCGGATACAAGTTCATAACGATATTATCCTCTAAAACCAACCTACATTTAAAATTCCGGAATACTACAACACGTATGTGCCTTTTTTTTTTTACATGATTGGGACGATGCAGAAAAACATATTCTAATAATCATACGAAAACATGCAAGATAAATACAATGGTACAAAATGCATGCGGCCGTTTTAACAGCACTTAATTATACGTATTACAACCTAAGCTGAGAATGACTTACAAGGCGCTTTTTCAAAATAATTATAACTGTACAATGGCCGATTTGAATTTTTGGAACGCGCCGTTTTGACCCAACTTTATTCTTACGATTGCAGACAATAAAAACAAAAATAAAGGTGCTCTGAACTGTAAGAAATAACTACCTGTATCTAATCTGTCGTTTGAGGTGCCTTTCTTCTGTGTGGAGTCAAAAGATCTTCTCATCTCTGTTGTTTTTCTTGAGCAAGTTCTTGGTGTTTTCTTCGCCATTTTGTCCCTCTTTTTTCTACTAAAAATCTAACCAATGAGAGAGAAGCATTCTATCGCGATACGCCACCTAGTGATTGAATGTCAGTCTCTACGGAAAATTCAACTTAGTTTTTGAATTTCTCTTTTGGCAATATATATTTTTTTTTTTACCTTTTCATTGCCGACGTCTTTGCATTTATGACAACAGAATGAACATGTCAGTTTTCAATGCTTAAATAAAATTGATCATGGAATTGAATTTGGGTATAAAACCGTATTTTAAGTCCCTTATTATCTATCATGATTATGGTAATTGTTGAAACGGACTGTCCAGATTTTTACAACATGGACAAATAGATTGAAAATCATATACACAAGTACTTAGATTATTGTGTAAAAAAAAAAGTATACAAGTAAACAAAGTTATGCTGATGGCATATTATCCACAAACAAGAGCGATTTTACCCCTCCCCTTTTCTAGTAAGCGATACGAATTAGCTGGTTAAAACTTTATCACAAGTCTGAAAATTTATGTTTATATGTTTTTTTAAAATCTTAATCTACGGAATACATTTTTATTTGTATCCTAAAATAGAATAGGTAAATTAACAAAGTACATGTAAGTTTATAATCATTGTTATATAGTGAATTATATAATGATTAATTTTGACCTTCGTAACTTAAATAAAACGACGAAAAAAATTACAAACTTTATGTGTATTAGAATGTGTTGTATGAGTCTCTGTCTCTGTCTCTCTCTCTCTTCTCTCTCTCTCTGGTATTGCTTTTTATACCTTTGTGAAACTCAAAAGCAAAATTGGGGTTATAAGAATTATTAATCAATTGTTAAAAATTTCCATCTCAGAAAATATCTACATGTACAATTTTAAAATTGTAAATAGCGCTACTTCTCAGCATTAGATGATGAACAAAAAATTATGGGTTATTACTCAATACAGAAGATACGGAAACTCTTAATTTTGCGGTCAAATTCATAAATGATATCATATAATAGTAGTCATAGTCCTTTACACATGTCATGTATATTGTTGTTTACTAAATGTATTTATCTTTTTTTTTTATCTTTTCCTTATTATTGTAATAACCTCACACTTTTCTGTTTTGGACTCTAAATTAGAAATAAAGCGTTGTTTTATTGTGTACTTAGAAATAACCTAGAGAAAAAAGTTATGAAATAAAACTCATAGACTTTGTTTTCATTAGGTTGCGTGTCATCGATCTCTAAATATTTTCAATATTTGAAGTTTACAATGGTGGCAAACAAGGAATACCATTAATTGTCGATTTTTTTGTGATTGCCGATTTTTTTTATGGAGAAATTGTAAAATAATATTGAAATTTTTAAAATAGTTTATTGAACTAGCAAATATTCTCCTTACCTGTAGATTATTTTTATTTATTAGATTGATCTATAGATAAATATCTGAGAGGTTTTTCAATTTTTTTTTTCTTTTAATCACCAACACATGGTAAACTTAATAGCTTAAATGAAACATTTTATATAAAATATTTTATAAAACAATCTTATTTGTTTGATTTACATGTAGGTGAAGTTTTATATATATATATATAGTGTGTGTGGAATTTTTTTTATTATTTTTAAAATTTGAATGTTCAGACACCTTGGGGTCATTACTAGTGACTATACTGTGTATACCATGTATTGTATGTATATATTACGCCTGGTCACAGCCCATTGTTCCTCTAAGGTAGAAAAACCTCTCAATCCACATAGAATATACAAAAAATACACCAACACGGTAGCAGGTGTCTTCGCGACACGTGTCTCCCCACCTGTGGCACGTGAGGACAGGTGCCCGCGAGTGGGGTTCAAAGAAAAGGATAGAAAATTTGATCAACTTACATACTACTTTTATTTAAAAAAAAGGGTTTTCTGAATCACAAATATAGCACATTATACATCTCAATACGAATATAATTGAACATATTACTAAAAAGTATAGGTACCGCGTTTTCAGTAATATTGCATTAATTAACATCACGAAAGCAAGATATTTGAAAAAATAAATAAATAAATAAAATGCCTACACATAACTTGCAATCTAATTAAAATGAGATTTTCCATTCGCTCCCAGGGTATTGTTTCACAAAAACAGACTTTTTACATTAATAAGTCTTCCTCGTGCGTGCGAATAAGCATTTGGGTAACAAATGAGACGATTTAATTTTAATTAGATTGACATAATATGCTGCAGATCTTAAGAACCATGGCATCAATTGTTCAGGACATGTTTTCTTACAATATTTACCCACGGCTTTCGAATAAGATTAACGCCTGTTAAACGAATAAAATGTATTCATGAGAACGGAGATAAAAATACATACATGTAGATATTAAATCAATGTAATTATAAAAAACAACTAGTAACTATTGCACTATATATCTATGTTGAACACTGAATAGTAAAAAGGCTTCCTAGTCAGTATGTGTTGTTAACAAATTGAATTATTGAAATGATAATTTTCCATTCAAGATACATGTATATAAAGGAATTTAAATGCAAAACTTGCTATCTCAGATAATGTAAACGTTCGCTCTCGTAATTATCTGTATTTCATGCACCATGAAGACACACTAATTTTCTTTTTTAAACAAATTAACATTAAATGTAATTGTAGACAGAGGAACCTTTATATATAAACCTTGATTTGTTCTCATACGGAAGTAATATTTTGTGAAAATAATGTATGTTATGAAAAGAATTAATTCCCGAGGGGGAGTCTCGAGTTGGGTAATGTAGAAAATCCTGGTGAGGGGAATCGATTTTGTTTAAAAATGATATTTTTTCAGCACAATATGAAATAAATTAATATGAAGCAAGGATCTTGTATAAAGTGCTTATCATTGATATCAATATCGGTATGTGTAAGTTTACACAGAGCACAGTCATCTCAAAATCTGAATATGAAGTAGTAGATACCTGGTATTTAAAAATAAAACCATTTTTTAAAATGTATAAGTAAATAAAAATATTATATGAGTTGAATTTTCTACCCTTTTGAAAAAAAAATATAATAAAAAACAGTTTCAGTTCGGTTTCAGCATGCGAAAACCATACAGAATCAAAATCAATAGTAAAGATAATATGAGTTGATTTTTCTACCCTTTTGAAAAAAAAATAATAGAAAAAGTTTCAGTTCGGTTTCAGCATGCGGAAACCATATGGAATCGAACTCAATAGGGAAAAAATCATTTGAATTGATTTTTTTACCCATTTGAAAAAAAAAGAAAAGAAAAAGTTTCAGTTCGGTTTCAGCATGCGGAAACCATATGGAATCGAAATCAATAGTTTCCGGAAACTGAAACCTACTGAAACTAAAAAGTATCGTTAAATGTATATTTTATTAAATTTTACATTGGTTTCCGTTTTGCGGAAACTATTTGGAAACAAACCTAATAGTTTCAGCATACGGAAACCCTACAGAAACTTGCTGAAACTATTATATAGTTTCCGCATTGCGGAAACCATACAGGAAACTTCAACGCCAAGTTTCAGCAAGGTTTCCATATAGTTTCAGTTTTGCGGAAACTGGACTTTTCATCCAGTGTCTATAATCCTAATAAATGCTCACTGAGTAATTCTTATCCTCTTCCATAAATTTCTTTATTATGTTACAGACTAATATTATCAATGACTAATTCTCACCCTTTTAGCTAATGCTCTTAATTATGCCAAAAACTTATTCTCATCCTCTTCCGTAACCCTCTAAATTATGATAATGACTAATTTTCATCCTCATCCATATCCCTAATAATAACGTCAATAACTAATTCTCATCCTCTTCAATTACCCTCTAAATTACCTCAATGACTAATTCTTATTCTATTCCTTCACTCTCTTAATTAGGTCCTCGACTTATTCTTATCTTCTTTCTAAAGCCTCTTAATTATGTCACTGACTACCAATCACGTCAATCACTATTTCTTATTCTCTTCCTTCTCCCTCTTAATTACCTCAATGACTAATTGTTGTCCTTTTCCGTAACCTTCTTAATAATTTCAATGACTTATTCTTATCATATTCCATATTCCTCTTAATTATGTGAATGACTAATTCTCATCATCTTCCCTACCATCTTTATTACCTCAATAACTAAATCTTATCCTCTTCCTTAACCCTCTTGATGAAGTCAAATACTAATTCTCATCCTTTCCGTAACTGTCTTAATTATGTCACCGACTCTTATACTCTCCCTTAAACCTCTTTATTTTCTAAATACCCAAATCTTATCCTCTTCCTATGTCAATAACTTATTCTCTACGTAATCTTCTTCCTTACATCAATGACTAATTCTTAATCCTCTTCCTAAAGGCTCTTAATTAAGTCAATGACTATTTCTTATCCTTGTCCTTAAGTGTCTTAATTTTGTCAATAACTAATTCTCAATCTGTTCAGAAAGCCTCTTAATTACATCCTTGACTAATTCTCATCTTTCTTAATTCTCTAAATAAAATCAATATCTTTTTGACATTCTCATCTTTAACTCTCTTAATAACCTCTATAACTTATTCTAATCCTCTTCCATAACCCTCATAAATGCTCAATGACTACCGGTAATTCTTATCCTCTTCCATAAATCTCTTAATTATGTTACTGACTAATTATGTCAATGACCAATTCTCATCCTCTTTGCTAACCCTCTTAATTACGTCTGACTCAATAACTAATTCTCATCCTCTTCCCTAACTCTCTAAATTATGATAATGACTAATTCACATCCTCAACCATATCCATCATGATAACGTCAATAACTAATTCTCATCCTCATTCTTTACCCTCTTAATTACCTCAATGATTAATTCTTCTCCTATTTCTTAATCCTCTTAATTACGTCCTTGACTTATTCTTAACCTCTTTCTAAAAGTCTTAATTATGTCACTGACTTTCATCCTCTTCCTTCACTCTCTTAATTATGTCATTGACTTTCTCTTTTAATTCCTTTACACTCATTATTACATCAATAATTCTCATTGCCTTCCATAACCTTCTTAATTACCTCAATGACTAATTGTTGTCCTTTTCTGTAACCCTCTCAATAACTTGACTTATTCTTTTCATCTTCCATATTCTTTTTAATTATGTCAATAACTAATTCTCATCCTCTTCTGCTACTATCATTACCTCAATAACTAATTCTTATCCTCTTCCTTAACACTCTTGATGACGTCAAAAACAAATTCTCCTCCTTTTCTGTAACTCACTTAATCATGTCACTGACACTCATATTCTTCCTTAAGCCTCTTTATTTTCTCAATACCTAAATCTTATCCTCTTCCTTAACTCTCTTAATTATG
>NW_026919554.1:0-15644 GCF_032062105.1 Saccostrea cuccullata
TAAATCTATCAATGAAATGTTTTTACTATATGCGCAACATTGAAAAATTAGTTGAAAGGCCTAGTATAGGGACTACCAGCCCTGTGAATCCATGTAGAGGAGATCTGCCTTGGACCTGAAGCTTTAATACAGGACTGACCAGGGTCTTAATAAGAGTAGAAGGGGATCTGGGGTTCCTCTCTGCTTCCTTTTCTGCTTCCCCAATCGACCCTTAAATATATGAACAGACTCTGAACAAGATGTGTTTGTGAAACACTATGCGCCCGGCAGCAACAAAGTTCAAAAAATCTATTTTTAGCATATTGATCACAGTCAAGGTCACAAGGTCATTGACCATGGTGTCATTTGAAAGAACTTAATCGGTGGAGTATGCATACTAAACATGAAGTCCCTATCTCCTATGGTTCAGAAGTTATGGCAAAAAGTGTAAAGAGATATTTTTAGCATATAGGTCACAGTCAAGGTCACAAGATCATTGACCTTGCCTTCGTTTGAAAGGACTTTATCGGTGGAGTACGCATACCAAATATGAAGTCCCTATCTCCTATGCTTCAAAAGTTATGGCAAAAAGTGGAAAAAGCTATTTTCAGCATATAGGTCACAGTCAAGGTCACAGGTCATTGAAAGGTCAAAAGGACTTTATCAGTATGACCAAATATTGATGAAAAATTTGAAAGGACTTTGAACTTGCTAGTAAAAGTATGCATACCAAATATGAAGTCTCTATGCTTCAAAATCTCTTATAGGTCACAGTTCAAAAAAAGTTATGGCGAAGGTTAAAGTTGACAACAGACAGACAGACAAACAGACAAACAGATAAACAGACATACAGACAGGACAAAAACAATATACGCCCGGGATCAATTGATCCGGGCGCATAAAAATTTATCCAATATCTTATTAGAAGTAAACTAGAAATATGTCCAATGGACATGAATGCCCTGCCAAGTGTATACATGTATTAGTAAATAGTGATGTGACATGAAAATCAAAATTATGTATAAGTGCATGCTTAAATCAATGTATATAAAAATATCTTAAAGGTTTTTTTTTAAGCTATGCAAAATACAAATAAAAGAAAAGGGAAGTCAAGGTCACGTGAAATTGCATGGTCAAGAGTTTTTGATGCAATTGAAGAGCTCCCACTAATATGTATAGGCATATTTATGTTTAATAAAAATACCTTAATGGTTTCTTTAAAACTGTTCTAAATACTTATCTAAGAAAAGAGAGGTCAAAGCTAAAGGAAAGGCCAAGTTCAAAAATGTTGAAAGAGTTGAAAAACTTGCATAACAATAAACTTAAGTATGTATCAACCCATATGAAGTTTAATATTACACAATATCTTTGCCCTTAAAACTAAACATAAAATTTAGGTAAATTTAAAAGGTCAAATTGGGAAGGTCAAAAAGTAAAAAATGTTATGCATTTGAATAGTTTACATTAGTATGTATAAACATATCCAAGTATATATTAATACTATCATGAATGGTGAAATTCTTTAAAACTTAGCTATACACTAACTATATAGAAAAGTGAGGTCAAGGTGAAAGAAATTTTCAAGGTAAAATGTTTTGCATATTGAATAACTTTCATCAGTATGTCATAAAATCAAAATATGCTCATCAAAATTTAGTTGTTTATTTAATCACAGAGAACTATCTTCAAAGAAATGTAATTTCTATATAATCAAAACTGACACCAAACACTATTTTAAAAAAAGTGAGGTCACACAAAGGAAAGGTCAATCAAAAAATGCAATTAGTTAGTTTATAAATCCTCAGGAGCAAACAGAGAAGAAAAGGAATTCACATATTTTTACTATATAATCAATAGAGCAGAACCCTTTTCATAAAATTCACAATCTTAGTTGAGGAACATCTATCATCATTATGTACTTAGTTAGTTTATTTGATCTAGGAGTTGAGAAAAGATTTTCAAAGAATTCATGTAATTTCACTATATAAAATAGAGCCCCCCCCCCCCCCAACACCAGAACCCTTGACCCTGGGGCCATAAAATTCACAATTTTTGTAGAGGCACTCTTTCATCATAACTATATATTTTATTTAATACCTAGGATAATAAAAAGATTTTAATTCATGTTATTTACACAATTAATCAATAGAGCCCCCCCCCCAACACCAAACCCTTGACCCTGGGGCCATAAAATTCACAATTTTGGTAGAGGCACTGATTGTAATCATAACTTTGCACTTGTTAGGTTTAACACCTAGAAGCAGAGAAGAAGATTTTCAAAGAATTCATGTAATTCCACTATATAATCACGAAGAACCCCCCCCCAACAGAAGAATCTTGACCCTGGGGATAAATTCATCAATTTTGGTAGAGGCACTCTTGCTCACATAACTTTTTACTTACTTGGTTTATTTGATACCCTGGGCAGAGAAGAAGATTTTCAAAGAAATCATGTATTTTTACTTATAATAATTTAGCCCCATCCTAACAAGAAGTGACCATGACCATAAAATTCACAAATTTTCTAGAGGCACTTTTACTCATCATAACTATGTTTAAAAGTTTATTTAATACTAGGAGCAGAGAAGAATATTTCTAAGAAATAATGCTTTTCACTGAATACTTATTTAGCCCCGCCCTAGCACTAGAACCCCTGACCCCAGGGCCATGAGTTCACAATTTTGGTAAGAAATCCTGATTACAATCATGCAAACAGTTTGACTGCTTGATGTCCAGGATATTTTTAAAGATTGCATTATTTTAATGGTTTTGGCCCGATATATGGCCCCAGGGGGGCAGGGATCATGAAATTCACAATTTTTGTTCCCCTTTACCCATAGATGCTTTGTACCAAATTTGGTTGAAATTGGTGCAGTGGTTGCAGAGAAGAAGCTGAAAATGTTCAAATGTTAACGCACGACACACGACACATTTTACACACGACGACGGACGAAAACGGATAGCAATAGGTCACCTGAGTTTACTCAGGTGACCTAATAAAAATACCTTAATGGTTTCTTTAAAACTGTTCTAAATACTTATCTAAGAAAAGAGAGGTCAAAGTTAAAGGAAAGGCCAAGTTCAAAAATGTTGATGCAGTTGAAAAACTTGCATAAGTATGTATCAACATATGAAGTTTGATTACACAATATCTTTAAAACTAAACTATCAATTTAGGTAAAGTGAGGTCAAAGGGAAGGTCAAGGTCAAAAATGTTATGCATTTGAATAGTTTACATTAGTATGTATAAACATATGAAATTTGATTATACTATCATGAATGGTATCTTTAAAACTTAGCTATACACTAACTCAAGAAAAGTGAGGTCAAGGTGAAAGAAATGGTCAAGGTAAAATGTTGATGCATTTGAATAACTTTCATCAGTATGTATCAAAATATGAAAATTGATCACACTATCTTGAATGCTTTCTTTAAAACTGACCTAAACACTATTTTAAAAAAAGTGAGGTCAAGATCAAAGGAAAGGTCAAGGTCAAAAAATGCAATTGCATAGCTCTCATCAAAATCTCTCAGCATATGAAGTTCGATAAAAATATCTTAATTAGTTTCTTTGAAACTTAGCTTTGAAGTCTCATACATGGAAATAATTTCACTAAACATTACTATACAGCTTGAATTAAATTATTTAATTAATTAGACTCTCAACAGATAATTCATGAAAGAGAAAATAAACATTAATGCTAAAACAAACATTTGAGATCAGAAAAAATACACCTTATACAGCTTTCAAGAAAGACAGTAAACATACCTAACCTGAAATACACATGGATTTCACATGTTGACAAACAGCCTACACACCATCCATGAAGTTGCACCTGAAAAAAGAGTTCCCTTTAATTCAGTTGGATTAGTTCTAAGAAAAGTTCTAAGATGTTCCAAACTAAAATCATGAATATTCATAATAATATCGGTATAATAAAACAGTTAAAGTATACCATTGAGGGAGTCAGCAAGATTCCAGTTCCCCTCAAGCAAGCCTCTTTCACTCGGCTGCGCCTCAGGAATTAGACTTGCTCTTGGGGAACTGGAATCTTGCAGACTCCTTCCATGATTTAATTTAACTGTATACTGTTGGTTTTGGACAGTGAAACACAAGATGACAGAAGACTGTAAGTTGCAAATACATGTACTGTACTTCTGATAGAATGGACATATCATGAGCTGATACATGTATCAAACAAGAGGCTCAAAGGCCACATCGGTCACCTGAGCACTGTGGCTGGGAAAAAGTAGAAATTGGTTTATTATTGAATAATTTATATCCAAAAGTAGTTCCATGACCAATCACAGCTTTGCTATTTTTGATAAGAAGATTTTAAAAGAATTTTCCTATATATTTCTATGTAAAACTTTGGTCTGCCATTTTTTCCCCACCCTACCCCTGGGGGTCATGATATGAACAAACTTGAATCTACACTACCCGAGGCTCAGGTGCTAAAAAAGTCAACTATTCAGGGCAAAATGATTGTATTTCGTGAACATATCTGTGGTTTCCCAGAGCTAACGGTGGGGAGAAAGGGGTGAGGGTTAGACTGGGGTGACTCCTTAATTTTTGGTTGAAGGGATTTTTTTTATGTGTTGGACAACACCTGTGAAAACTTCTTGATCAGCAATAAGCAAGGTTGGAGTTTAATAATTAATATTAACAATGCCCTACTTGAAAATTATTTTCCTTTTCTTCTTAGACCTTGAAAGAAGTTTATACATATTTTTTCAATAACAAAAAATTTAAATCATCTATTTACTAACAGAAATGCCAGTATTGGAAGGGGGATTCAGTAAACTTTTAGTGTCCTCTATATTTTGAAGCTCAAATGAACTCATGAATTCAATCGATTAATAGTAACACTAACTTACCTATAGCATCCACCACACAGGCTTCTCTGGCGAACGATTCCACAGGGATGACACTCTGAACACAATGCAGGGAGACAACTCCTTGACCATCATTCCAAATGTCCAAGATATGTTGGACTTTCTTGCCAGCCTACAAAATACATCAATCTAATTTCACTAAACAGTTTAAATGAAATAATTTGCCTACTTATTTTGATCCCAAAAACATTGTAAGGTATACTTATTTGGATCTATAAACCATTTACATGTAAGAGCATAAGGAAGTCAAATAAGACAAGCTTATATATACCTTAAATGATAAAGAAATACAGCAGTGTTTATTTTTTCATTACTTTGGGACTGGGGGTTGGGGCCAACAGAATTGGGAATTTCAGCATCAATTTGGCTAAATTGGGAATCTCCAAAAAAAATACCCAGTCACTTAAAAAGCATTGTCAAAAAAGCATTGTTTTTGTCTTTGCAATACTTTAACAAGCAATTGTGATGAAAAATCAAGACAAACTTGGTATGATTTATCTAATTAATGACATCAAGAACAATAGTGGTATGAATTATCTAATTATGAAGAAAAAATTCAACATGGCTGAATAACAAAATCTGCTTGAACTTTACTGAAAAACATGCCATAAACAAACTGAATTGGATCAAATATTTTGTAAATTTTTATTTGGGAAAACTTTCATTACATTTTGGGAAAAAACAGGCATATTTTTAATTGGGACTGGGCCGAATTTCGGCCCCAAATCGGCCCTAAAAAATCGCTGTACCGTATAAGCAGAATTTTTAGCAAGGACATAATTTTGGCATTTTTAGCAATGGTGCCGAGATCACTAAAATTAATTGCATTGGAGTTATTATATCTACATAAATGAGCATTTTGAAATTGCTAAAACTGATTCTCGCTAAAAATAAAATACCCCTTTTTATGGTTAAATCGCTAAATTTGCGTCTTGCTAAAATTTCCACTTGTGCGGTAATTTTGAGAAATGTTAACACTTTTTATAAGCAGAGCTTCAGTTATGTTGTTCTTTGCTTTTGTACTTTTGCTTGTTTCACTTACTTTACTCTGATTATTATTCATGTGGGACTGGGCTTCAAAGAGATGACAGTACGGTCAGGACCGCTTTCCTTTGCCAATGTAAAATATAGCACCAACAAATATCTTAAATGTCTCCAATTCACCTAAAAAAAAATACAATGATGATTCGAGTATGAAAATAGATAATCACAAATTCTTAGCGATTGATATTCTTCTTTTTAGATCAGAAAAAAAAACAATATAATTAAAATCAGAAGCTGCTAAAAACTTATCAGCAGTAAAAATCATAAAAATTTTGAATTCTGAATTTCAAACGAAGCACTGATCCTGTATAACTGAGGTAAAACTAACCTAGGCTCTCTGCCCTGTTGGGTACGTCCTGTGTGATCCAAGGATCCAGTAAGAGATAGTTAAAGGAGGACTTGAGGGGCCCCTCCCCCCCAGGTCCCGGAGAGACTCGTCAGTAAACACCTTTATCAGCTCCTCCTCCATCTCACGCAGACTCACCACGTCAAACTGTCCCTCAAAACTGTTACACAGCACTGACGGGTAATCTGAGGATAAATGAGTTATTGAATTGTATGGTTCTAAAACATTATTCAAGCAATGACAAATGACTTTTAGTCAAATCTAATCAGGCTAAGATAGCAAGTCAATGAAAGTGTATTCATAAATGTTCATGATCCATGAGATATAAATTATGCAGTGTAAGAAAAGTTAAAAATAAAGTTGATTGTTTTGACGAATAAGCGAAATTGAAAACTGGTCACAGAATTGACAGAAGTATTTAGATTAATAAGATGTATTAAGCAAAGATGTTTAAGATAATTATCATTACATGTAATTGGTATATCTTAAAATCTGCTGTAACTCAAAACACACCTGGCAATTTCTTTAAAATTCCAAGTTGGCTCCCTAAAATGTTGATTAGTTTCCAGTTGTTTAAGTATTGCTAGGTATGTCTGTCCAGTAGACGGAATAACTGGTCCAGGCTTGTCCCCTAGGCCCTGTAACTTCTGACGGATTTCTTTGTTTGATAACACATTATTGATGTCATCTGATGTATGGGAGTAACATTTCCAGTCGTACAGCTCCGTCTTCTGGGAGTCCACTGTTGACAGGATACATATACTGTTGTTGATGAATGGACGGCCACTATTTCCACAAAACGACGATAGAATATGCTTTTCGATCAGTTTGTTGCTAGTGTCTGTATCTTCCCAGTAGTGAATCCTGGATTCTGCCGTACTTGCCAGAGATATACCTGGTAGTATCTATGCTGTATGGAAGCGTCTTGTTGAGATCATCATATGGATCATACAGTTCAGTATCTTCAGAGTTTCCTGACTGTTCTAGAGTGGACGAACACATGTCAGTAGCTAACAGAGAGTTTTGTTGATGCCATTGTCTGACAAGTTCCTTCGTTCTTACTTGGGGATTTCAAGGTGAGACTATTTAAACTTTTGGCAAAGCTGGGTTTACTTGGAGGACAAAAACTGTCATCTGAGGTCAAAAGGTCGCTCAAGTTTGCTGGTAGAGAGGATGGTAGGGCTACGGGGGGTGAGAATACTTTCCTTTGGTTAGGAGATCTGAGGGTCTGTGTAGGATATCTGATGGACTGTGTAGAAGATTTGAGATTCATGACACTGAACTGCCTGAGAAGGTCATTATTTTCTGGACAAAAGCTTTCATCTGACATCATCAGATCACTCATATTCACAGGGTAAAATGGGCATGGAGAACATCTCGGTGAAGTCATCTTATCTTTGAAAACCTCACACACATAGTTTTCATTGTTCACCACACTTTCTCTTTCCTTGGTTATATCTTCCTATCCAAGGTCTGTCTGTGGACTAATGCCTCTAAGTGCATTTCTGTTGTGGTTCAAACAAGGACTATTTGCTGTTTGCCACATGTACATGTTTCACAATGACTGGTGCAAGCTAGAAATGAAAGAAATTAATTAGCAAAAAAGTCAAAATCTTAATTCTTAAACAAAGTCAGAGACTGGAAGAAATGGTGTCAAAAGAAAATTCACTATTGTACCTTGGAGCTTTGATATCGATGATCACTGATTAATGGCTGGTGATTTAGACATTCAAACGCTTTTAAAAGAAAGAACATTCAAGCTTTTATTTGATATTGGGTAAACATGTGCCAAGTCCATGATGTCGAAAGATCGCGTGCGATTTAGTTAAAAAGAAAAGTGTAGATGAGTAAGATGGAGCTTATATCACTATGAATCGGAAGAATGGAGTAACAACAAAAACAATGTTAGTAGTGAAACATGAAAAACAGAATTGATTTGTGATAGATATTTAGAGAAAAAATATGAAGTCCTGACCTGGTTAAATTTTTTTTGTGTGTGTTATTTAGTATTTTGCCTAAAAAGTGAAGTTTTTGTGGTCTTTGTAAAGGTCTACAAATGACCATCAGAAGTCAATTTAAAAATTTTCCGCGGGAATGGAGCCCCGGACCCCCCTTCTCTCCGGCGCTCAATCGAGCCTGCGGAACAGACAGCATCTAGTAAAACAAAATAGCTAATAAACTGTGTCCAAAAAAAATTCACTATTGTAAATGATCACTGATTAACTAGAGATTTAGACAAGGGGTTCTTTATTTATTCCATCAGTCAACAACGAATGGAGTGAAAAACAGACAGCTCTAAAATAAATAAACAACACAAAAAAGTTTACAATATTTAACCAGAAGTCTCTGTCGAGACTGAAGCTCTACTGGTTTGTACTTATAGCAAAGGAAGGGAAAAGTACTTAAGCAGTTGGGAATTGAAACTTAACAACAGCAGTAATTAAATAAACAAGAGGCCCAAGGGCCACATCGCTCACCTGAGCACATCTACTAGGAAAAAGCACATATCAGATCAAAACTGAAAGTTTACTGGGGGGGGGGGCTTGAATTTTAACCCTCCTGGGTGTCATGATTTGAACAATGTACAATCTACACTACCTGAGGATGATTCCATATAAATAGAAAAATATCACTAATCATGGCTTTGAAGTACTTGAAAAGATTTTGAAAGGTTTCCCTTTATATCCTTGTGTACAACTTTGGTCAGCCATTTTGGGCCCAAAACTAGCCCCAGAGGTCATGATTTGAACAAGCTTGAATCTTCACTAAAGGATGATTCCACATAAGTTTCGTCTTTCCTGGCCCAAAGGTTCTTGAGAAGAAGATTTTAAAAAAAAATTTTCTATACATTCCTATGTAAAACTTTGGTCGGCCATTTTGGCCCCACCCTAGCCCCAGGGGTCATGATTTGAACAAATTTGAATCTACACTACCTGAAGATAATTTCATATAAGTTTTCATATTTCCTTTCTCAATGATTCTTAAGAAGAAGATTTTTAAAAGATTTTTCTTATATATTCCTATGTAAAACTTTGGTTGGCCATTTTGGCCCCACCCTAGCCCCGGGGGTCATGATTTGACCAAACTTGAATCTACACTACCTGAGGATGATTCCACATGAGTTTCATTTTTCCTGGCATAGTGGTTCTTGAGAAGAAGATTTTTAAAATTTTTTTCTATATATTCCTATGTAAAACTTTGGTCAGCCATTTTGGCCCCACCCTAGCCCCAGGGGTCATGATTTGAACAAACTTGAATCTACACTACCTGAGGATAATTTCATTTATTTTCATATTTCCTTTCTCAATGATTCTTAAGAAGAAGATTTTTCTTATATATTCCTATGTAAAACTTTGGTTGGCCATTTTGGCCCCACCCTAGCCCCGGGGTCATGATTTGAACAAATTTGAATCTACACTACCTGAGGATGATTCCACATGAGTTTCATTTTTCCAATTCCAGTGGTTCTCGAGAAGAAGATTTTTAAAAGATTTTTCCTATATATTCCTATGTAAAACTTTGGTCGGCCATTTTGGCCCTACCCTAGCCCCAGGGGTCATGATTTGAACAAACTTGAATCTACACTATCTGAGGATGATTCTTCATGAGTTTCATTTTTCCTGGCCCAGTGGTTCTTAAGAAGAAGATTTTTAAAGATTTTTCCTATATATTCCTATGTAAAACTTTGGTCGGCCATTTTGGCCCCACCCTAGCCCCGGGGGTCATGATTTGAACAAACTTGAATCTACACTACCTGAGGATGATTTCATTTAAGTTTCATATTTCCTTTCTCAATGATTCTTAAGAAGAAGATTTTTAAAAGATTTTTCTTATATATTCCTATGTAAAACTTTGGTTGGCCATTTTGGCCCCACCCTAGCCCCGGGGGTCATGATTTGACCAAACTTGAATCTACACTACCTGAGGTTGATTCCACATGAGTTTCATTTTTCCTGGCATAGTGGTTCTTGAGAAGAAGATTTTTTAAATTTTTTTTCTATATATTCCTATGTAAAACTTTGGTCAGCCATTTTGGCCCCACCCTAGCCCCGGTGGTCATGATTTGAACAAACTTGAATCTACACTACCTGAGGATAATTTCATTTATTTTCATATTTCCTTTCTCAATGATTCTTAAGAAGAAGATTTTTAAAAGATTTTTCTTATATATTCCTATGTAAAACTTTGGTTGGCCATTTTGGCCCCACCCTAGCCCCGGGGGTCATGATTTGAACAAACTTGAATCTACACTACCTGAGGATGATTCCACATGAGTTTCATTTTTCCAAATCCAGTGGTTCTTGAGAAGAAGATTTTTAAAAGATTTTTCCTATATATTCCTATGTAAAACTTTGGTCGGCCATTTTGGCCCTACCCTAGCCCCGGGGGTCATGATTTGAACAAACCTGAATCTACACTACCTGAGGATGATTCCACATGAGTTTCATTTTTTCTGGCCCAGTGGTTCTTAAGAAGAAGATTTTTAAAGAATTTTCCTATGTATTCCTATGTAAAACTTTGGTCGGCCATTTTGGCCCCACCCTAGCCCCGGGGGTCATGATTTGAACAAACTTGAATGTACACTACCTGAGGATGATTCCACATAAGTTTCATCTTTCCTGGCCCAGTGGTTCTTGAGAAGAAGATTTTTTAAAAATGCTAATAATTTTTCACTAATTCATAATTATCTCCCCTTGGAAGAGGGTGTGGCCCTTCATTTGAACAATCTTGAATCCCCTTTACCCAGGGATACTTTGTGCCAAGTTTGGTTGAAATTGGCCCAGTGGTTCTTGAGAAGAAGATGAAAATGTGAAAAGTTTACGACAACGACAACAACGCCAACAACGCCAACGACAGACGACGGACAAATTTTGATCAGAAAAGCTCACTTGAGACTTTGGCTCAGGTGAGCTAATAATGATCCTTGATTAAGTCTCTTAATGTTCCTAGTGTAGTCTACTTGCATGCCACAATATATTATAATCAGACTTAAACTGTATTTGAAGTAGCATTTTGAGAGTATTTAACAGAAATTTCTGTTTTTAGTAACCAAGGCAATAATGTTCATCCAAGTCAAAAACCGATATACAGAATTGTGTATCTTTGTGTATTCTACTTTGTGTACCAAGTTATATTGAAATCAGACCAAAACTAAAAGAGACGTAGCATTTTAATAGAATTTCACAGAAATTTCTATTTTTAGTAACCACGGCAACACCGTTCATTGAAATCAAAAACCGATAAACAGAATTATGTATCTTAGCGTAGTCTACTTGTGTGCCAAGTTATATTGAAATCAGACCTTAGCTGTAAATGATGTAGCATTTTGAAAGAACTTCACAGAAATTTCTATTTTTAGTAACCATGGCAACACCGTTCATCAAAATCAAAAACCGGTAAAATGAATTATGTACCTTAGTGTAATCTACTTGTGTGTAAAGTTATACTGAAATGAGACAAAAACTGTAGGAAGAGTAGCATTTTGAAAAAAAATGTTTACAGACAGACGGACAGACGCAAGACGCATTACTATCACATAAGCTCTTCTGGTCTCTAACTAATAGAGCTAAAAATGTGCACCGTATACAATAGCATATTCATAGAAAAAGTCTTCAAGTATACAGTTAAATAATTATCAAGACAAAAAAAGAACCAAAATGGTTGCATCATCAACATCAGTACAAATAAAAGTTTTTAACATTGGGAATTAAAAAATAAAAACATTATCTCTTCAATGATATTGTCTTGTTTGTTGCAAAACTAATAGCATTTATATTTCATATTTTTCCTACCTCAAAAGTGATTTTCAAGCTGCTCTGTAGGAGGATTGTGGGAAATTTAGGATGCACTTTTGCTGTCATTCAGAGTCTGAAATCTTCATGTGGCTTCAATGTGTTTATTTCCTAAAAACAAAAATTGTGTTACTCCAGTTTGACAAAAGAAACCTGCAAAAATCTGAACATTGATCTAAAATTTCCCAAAAATCTTTCACAGAAAGAAGAAAGAACTAAGTGATACCTTTTCCAGCTGAGGCAGCCAGGCTGTTACAAGATGGAGGTTCTTCAGACACAGCCATTCTCCATTCTGAGAGACACTGTATGTCAGACTGACCTTGACCCATAGCAACCTGTCAAGAAATAGTTCAATACCCCAGTAAAATAAAATCTGACCAAAATAAAGAAAGCACTTATGCAAGTAATAAGACACTTTTTAAATATGTTTTCACCAATTTTTGAGCCAATAGAAACAAGAGGCCCAGGGTCCACATCGCTCATCAGATCAGAACTGAAAATTTACTGGGGGGTGGGGGGAGCTTGAATTTTAACCCCCCAGGGGTTCATGATTTTAACAGACTAGAATCTACACTACCTGAGGATGATTCCTTATAAATATCACTAAGCATGGCTTTGAAGTACTTGAAAAGAAGATTTTAAAAGGTTTCCCCAAATATTCCTATGGAAAACTTATCGGCCATCTGGCCCCACCCTACCCCCAGGGGTCAACAACAATTTGAACAAATTTGAATCTACACTACCTAAGGATGATTCCACAATAGTTTCATGAGGAATGGCCACGTAGTTCTTGAGGAGAAGATTTTTAAAGATTTTTCCTATATATTTTGATCAGCCATTTTAGTTCCCCCAATGATTTGAACAAATAAATCTACACTACCTGAATGATTCCATATGAGTTTCATCTTTCCTGGCCCAGTGATTCTTGAGAAGAAGATTTTTTAAAAATGCCATAATTTTTTCTCTAATTCATAATTATCTCCCCTTGGAAAAGGGTGTGGCCCTTCATTTGAACAAATTTGAATCCCCTTTACCCAAGAATACTTTGTAGCAAGTTTTGTTGAAATTGGCCAAGTGGTTCTTGAGAAGAAGATGAAAATGTGAAAAGTTTACAACAACAATGAAGACAACAACGAAGACAACGACAACAACAGACAACAGACAAATTTTGATCAGAAAAGCTCACTTGAGCATTTGGCTCAGGTGAGCTAAAAATGAAATTTAATTCAGTGACAAACCTGGTGGTATTTATCACCACCTAAAGTCTGAGCAGCCAAGTCCTGTAACTCTTATGAGGAGTCAACACCAGGGGAGATAATAATCAGAATAGGCTCGGATGGCAAAGTCTCTTTTTCCAGGAGTCTCTTGAGATTCAAAGAAAGGGGAGAAAGCTCCTTCATTCCTACAGTATAAAATTAGAAATCTTTTATGACTATCTTAGTAAGCTAAAACTGTTAAGTCAAAGGGAGATAAAAGATATGGAATATGAAAATTGGATGAAAAAAAACATAGGTAATCAGAGATTACAGAGCTCACCTCAACGAATGTTGTCATAAGTAAGGCAAAGTCACACAATTAACCAACAAAAAGTGTACATTCCAAAAATGAAAATATTTAAGCAATTTTGATCTGAATTACTTTGAAATAGACCTACATAAAAAAATTAAACTAGTTCTTCTTCATGAAAATGTAATTAAAATCCAGCATCTGAAGCAAATTTGAGTTTTCATCTCTTGATGCAACTTTTGTGCAAGTTTGGTTTATACAATGTTAAATAAGCCTTATAGTTTTTTTGGTAATAGACCTGCACCCGTAACTTTTACCTGGTCTATTATCTGAAAAATTTATGTCGAATTCAGCATCCGAAGCAAGTCCATTAGTGTGCATCCTAAGATGTATCACCCATGCAAGTTTGCTCATTATAGGGCTCATAGTTTATTGGAAATAAAACATGCATCAAAAACTAACATTAAATTTCACTCATCCACAAAAAGTAGGTCAGATTCAGCATCCCAAGCAAGCCTGGTAGTATGCATCCTTAGATGTATCATCCATGCAAGTTTGGTAATTAAAGAACTCGTAGTTACTTGGAAATGAAACCTGCACCAAAAACTTTAACCTGTTCACTCAACCGGAAAATGTAGGTCAGATTCAGCATCCGAAGCAAGCCAGGTATTATGCATCCTTAGATGTATCATCCATGCAAGTTTGGTAATTAAAGAACTCATAGTTACTTGGCAATGAAACCTGCACCAAAAACTTTAACCTGTTCACTCAACCGGAAAATGTAGGTCAGATTCAGCATCCGAAGCAAACTCGATAGTATGCATCCTTAGATGTATCATCCATGCAAGTTTGGTCAACATAGGACTAATAGTTACTTGGAAAGACACTGCACCAAAAACTTTAATTTTCACTAATTTTTGAGCCAATAGAAAAAATGAAATTGAATTCAGTGACAAACCTGGTGGTATTTAGATGTGCCACCTAAGTCTGAGCAGCCAAGTCCTGTAACTCTTGTGAGGAGTCAGCATCACTGGGAGATAATGATCAGAATAGGCTGGATGGCAAAGTCTCTGTTTCCAGGAGTCTCTTGAGATTCACAGAAGGGGGAGAAAGCTCCTTCATTCCTACAGTATAAAATTAGAAATCTTTTATGACTATCTTAGTAAGCTAAAACTGTTAAGTCAAAGGGAGATAAAAGATATGGAATATGAAAATTGGATGAAAAAAAATTAGTAAAGAGTAAAGATTGAGTAAAGATTTATAATACTGTAGATTACTGAATTTTCACCACTCCTTATTTTTGCGATAGTCATTGACTCTTGATTAGCGGGACAAAATTTTCATGAATTGTGTTTATTGCTCTACTTAATCTCAATGAATACTATCATATGTGAGAATTAAATTTTTGCAAGCACATCGTATTGCGTAATTACGCGAAAATAAAGATATACAGTAATGGATATCCAAGTCTCTAAACTAATGCAACCACAGTTACTTTTTACTTCATTTACCTTAAGACAATCACATAAGAACTATGTACAAGATCTTCACCAAATTTTGTAGAAAGAATTGTGCAGGAACTGGTAAATTGCTTATTCTTTACATAGCAGTATGTACCTAACTCAAAAAGACGCTAACCTAAAGCCTTGCAGGCAGACAGTCCCATGGCAGACTGTAGTCTGTCTGGCCTGACTGCCTGGACTACAAGTAACTGCTGGAATAGAGTGACTTGCTTCTCAATCAATGAGGGGAACTCCTTCTCACACTTGTTACTATGGGAGAAGTTAGACCACAGAAACTCATCATCAAAGTTCAGCACCTGGTACAACTTTGGGAAATTGTTTGCAACAAATATTTACATTTTTTTAAAAATAAGAACTTTTGTGTTTGAGAATCCCCCTTCCCCCTTTAATTGAGGTCAGAAAATTAAACTTGACTGGTTGCTTTCGTTCTGGACAAAGAAGAAAAGTCACATTCGTCCATTTTTGGCCTGTGATTTTTTGAAAAATCAGTACAACTCAATTTTAGTTAAAAAATATGTTAAATTTCACTTGGACCCTTGGTGACTTCATATCAAATAA